>NW_019154106.1:30172844-30193071 GCF_002288905.1 Enhydra lutris kenyoni
GTGATGAGCACGGGGTGATGTATGAAACTATTGAATCACTATATTGTACACCTGAATCTAATATTATACTGTATGTTCACTAACTGGAATTTAAATAAAAACTTAAAAAAAATAAAAATATGTGATCATTCTTAGGAACTTTAGGAAACGTTCATGTTTACTTATTCAATGTAGTAAAGTTAAGTCTTATAGTTATAATCACCTATTAATCAGTTTTTACATTAGGAAAACTACACATTTTATGGAAACTTAGAATGACAATAAAATTAATTGCTGAGGGGCGCCTGGGTGGCTCAGTGGGTTGGGGCCTCTGCCTTCGGCTCGGGTCGTGGTCCCGGGGTTCTGGGATCGAGCCCCGCGTCGGGCTCTCTGCTCAGCGGGGAGCCTGCTTCCTCCTCTCTCTCTGCCTGCTTCTCTGCCTACTTGTGATCTCTGTCTGTCAAATAAATAAATAAAATCTTTAAAAAAAATTAATTGCTGAATTATTGTGGCATTAATCAGAAATTAATGATTAATGGAAATAAAATGTCATTAATATGACCATGGACTAAAGAATTGTTTGGAGTTATTACCAAGGCATATGGTAAAAATGAGTAAGTGCGTATCACACTGAATGATGGGAAACATGGGCTATTGACTTTTCAGAGAGGATCATGCTACCTATATAACTAATCCCTGATCTTTTTGGTAAAAGGGGTATCATGAATACTTTGTACTTTTTTTTAAAGGAGTTTATCTATTTTTATTTTTTTATTTCTTATTGTGTTTTGTTAGTCACCATACAGTACATCATTAGTTTTTGATGTAGTGTTCCATGATTTATTGTTTGCATGTAACACCCAGTGCTCTATGCAATCTGTGCCCTCCTTAATACCCATCACCAGACTCACCCATCCCCCAACCCTTCTAAAACTCTCCACTTGTTTCCTCAGCCATCAGAAAGAATGAATACCCAACTTTTGCCTCAATTTGGATGGGAATACTTTGTATTTTAGAAACAAGATAAATTTGCCCTCCCTTATAATTCATTTATCAAGTTACCTAGTATTTCCTATAAAAGAGAAAAGGAAGTCCTTCCTGACCTTGCAAATAATCATTTTCTTTCTTGAAGCATGAGATTTGATTGCCCTTGCAGTTTGGGCTCACACTTACTGCCTGCATTGTGAATAACAGTTCCTTTCTCAGTCATAGTGTTTGACTTTATGACCTCCCATAGAAATGAATTCCAAACACAGACCATGCTTTGGAAAACGGAGATGGGAGTTCTTTGATCCCAGAAAGTAGAAATATTGAGCTAGGAGCATCCTATTCTAAATTCTCTGTAAATGCAAATATATCTGGGTCAGAGAGGAGATACCCAAATAGTTTTGGGAAACATTTGCCCTATAAAATCGTACTTAAAAATCACAATGTGGATACCAGTGTAACTTTTTGTCTCTGTGTTGATTAGAGGAAATGCAGAATATTTTACCACTAAACTTAGCTGGACGAAAGCAGTCATTTTGATAGATTATTGATTCAGATTTGTTTTCAGAATATGTGACATTTTGGGTAGTACCAGGGGAAAAGTTGACCTTTGCTTTATTAATTCTTTGATAAACATATGTGTACAGTACTCTGTAGCTTACGATGTGATTTTTCTGGGTTAAAGTTATTTCATTTGATTTTCTTAATAGGCCTTGAGGTAGTAATGATTATTGTTACTGGTACAAATCCCCAGTAATTGTGAAAATAATATTGGGAAGGAAAACATAAAATACACAGGGATACAACTATTTTGAAGTATTCTCAGACAATTTGGAAGGGCTTATTTACATATACAGTGGTCCCCTCTTGTCTGTGGGGGTTACTTTCCAAGACCCCCCCAGTGGATGCCACAGATAATACAGAGCTCTGTATATACTGTGTTTTTTCCTCTATGTACATACCTATGATACAGTTTAATTTATAAATTAGTCAGCATAAGAGATTAACAAAATAACTAATAATAGAATAGAACCATTAAAATAATATATTGTAATAAAAGTTATGTGACTATGGTATCTCTCAAAGTATTTTATTGTGCTGTACTCATCCTTTCCTTCTTATGAGGATAAAAGATGATAAAATGCCTACTTGAGGAGGTGAAGAGAGGTGAATGCTGTAGGTGTTGTGACATAACATCAGGCTACTATCAACTTTCTGAGGATACATCAGGAGGATCATCTGCTTCCAGACAGTGGTTGACCTGGGGTAACTGAAACTGTGGAAAGTGAAACTGCAGATAAGAAGGGGGGACTACTGTGAATTGAATGCTCACTACAAATCAAACTTAACTTTTTTAGGCATCCAAAGGCGTTTTAACACATTTTGAACTAATTGACATTGTTAATCTTGCTTCAGTTGGTGTGCATATTTGAATAGGAAAAATGACACTTCAGAGCATATATACATGAACTTTTCAGTATTTCATACTTTTTTCTTGTCTAATTTGTGTAAACTTGAAAAGCTATACTGCACTCCTTTAAGAGGCATTTTTAAAAATAAAAATGAGTATTTTTTCTTATTAAAATTTATTATGGATACTTAAAAAAAAAGATTTTATTTATTTATTTGACCCAAAGAGAGAGACAGGGAGAGAGGGAACACAAGCAGGGGGAATGGGAGGGAGAAGCAGACTTCCAGCTGAGCAGGGAGGCTGATGGGGGCCTCTATCCCAGGATCCAGGGATCATGACGTAAGCCAAAGGCAGATGCTTAATGATGGAGCCACCCAGGTGCCCCTTATGGCCACTTTTTTGTGGTAAAATATGGTAACCTAAAATTTTCCACTTTAATAATTTTTAAGTGTACTGTTTTAGAGCATTGAGTATATTCACATTGTTCTGCAAACACTACTTCCATGCCTCTGGCAATCACCATTCTACTTTCTGTCTCCATGAATTTAACTATACCATGTACCTTATATCAATGGACTCATACAGTATTTGTCCTTTGGTGAATGGCCTAATTCACTTTACATAGTGTTTTCAAGTTTCATTCAGGTTGTAGCAAATGTCAATTTCCTTCCCTTAAGGCTAAATAATATTACACTGCATGTGTCTACGTTTTATTTGTTCATTCTTCTGTTGATGGACATATGGGTTGCTTCCACCTTTTGGCTATTGTGGTTATAGCTACTTTTAATTGAAGCATTTTATTATTTAAAATACTATTGAATAATCTTAGTGAGTAAACTTATTTTTTATAAGATGGTTGAAAATGTAGAGATTATTTCCATAATTATTTTTATTATCATCTATTATCATTCCTTTGACATGTTCAAAGTATTTTATTTGTAAATACTTAATTGCCTTCACTTGAAAGTCTTGTAATTTATTGAACATCCATGTGCACTATAGCTTAAATACTGAAAAGACAGACCTGGCATAAGTGTGGAGGAGGTCATGGCCAGATTTAGTATATAAATTTGAATTATTTGACCTGTCAAGGGTGTATAAAATTAAAAAAAATATATATTAGTTACCAACACCTAGAGATCAAAGTTTTTACACTAAATTCTACATTTTTAAAAAAAAGATTCACTTATTTATTAGAGATAGAGAGAAAGCAGAGGGGGAGGGGCAATAAGAGAGGGAGAGAGAAACATAAGCAGATTCCATGCTGAGCATGGAGCCCCAGGCAGGGCTCGATCTCAAGACCCTGAGATCACGACCTGAGCTGAAACCAAGGGTTGGATGCTTAACTAAGTACACCAAGCAGGTGCCTAATTCTACATCTTTTGATGCCTCAGAAAATCCAGAACAGCTAACAATATATTGGATCACTTTTCCTTATGACAATATTTTGTGGAGCTGAGTGGCAGTGGCAGCTTTTAAGCAAAACTCGTACTTTTCAGTGGAAGCCAGAGTCTATATGATCCACTTTTTAAATTTATGTCTTTCTAGCCCCTGACACAGACCTGTATCCTGCAGCTGTGTGTATTCAACATGTGAGTAGTCCAAACTGAGGCATACTATGTGAAATTCATATAGTATTTCAAAGATTCAGTATGAAAAAAGATGATAAAATATCTTAGAATTTTTGTGTTGTTTGTAATATTAAATGGTAATGTTTTGGTTAAATAAATAACTAAAATATATTTAATCCACTTCTTTCTACCTTTTTTTAATATGGCTAAGTAGACAATTTAAGATTACATAATGAGTCACATTAAATTTCTACTTGACAGTGCATCTCTCCATGTTTGTAGTTTAATAGGTGAGTTCTAAGCTATGTAGTCCATTAGCTAAGTCTAATTGGTCACCTTTTTTGGTATGATCCACAAGTGAAGAGTGATTTCCACAAATGAGTATTTGCAATCTGTTTGATTATAGGGAGTAATAGTTTGGACCCCAATTAAGTGAAATGTTATTCTCCTCAAAGAATTTCATTTTTTTTCATTAGTAGACCTGTATTACAAAATATTATGCTCAATTATTATTATTATTATTATTATTATTATTATTATAATATTTTGAATTTTATCAAATTCACTGCATAAATGCTATGATAGCACCTTGCACAATGACTGTAGAAACACGCAATGGTACCAAAGATGAGCTCCTGTGCATAGGACTGAGAATAAATCAGGGCAGGCTTCCTGGATGGAGTACACCAGATCAGAGTTGGTATGTAAGTGATTGAGTGAGTGAATGTGTATGTGTGTCTGTGTGTCTGTGTGTGTGTGTGTCTGTGTGTACTACAACCTGGATTTATGCCAATCTACTATTTATCCTCGTGTCTTTCCTAACCCACAGCAACATTTAGGATTATAACACAGTAATTATGGTGGTAATTCCCAGTTTCGGGGGAGAAGGCTCAAAATGGAATGGGGGATTGTAAAGAATGGATCTTGAAATTCTTTTAGAATTTCAGGGTGTAGGAGCATTGATGAGTAGTTGAGAACATGGAAATTTCTATGGCATAGTATAAGGATAAGCCAGAGTTGTGGCTGGAGATGGAGATGAGGCAGGTGAGGAGGAGGAAATCAGATGAGGCCATGATAAAGAATTGGGGTTTTATCCTGCAAACAGTGGGGAGTCACTGAAGGGTTTTGAGTGGACAGTGATATGGTCACATATTTGCCTTAAACTTGAGCTCGAAAAAAGGGATAAAACAAAAATACAGAGATGTATGGTTTTATCTATTCAAGACTTTAAAGGTATTTGATTAAGGATTGAGAGAATATCTAAAGTTTAAGTCTGTATGGCAACATTATTCTAGAGATTAGTATCAGCTGTTATATTGTATGAGAAAGAGCATTTTTTTCTCAGTGACCATACATTAAAGCTCATGGAAATGTTCTGTCTTAATTTTGGTCACTCCTAAACAAATCAGTGTATTCACAGTTGTGTTTTTCTGTCAGTCCTGAGCCAATTGTCCCACTCCCTAGTGGCAGAGTTTGCCATGTTTTTAATCTCTTAACCAGAACTAAATGGAAAGGGAAAAGGATCAATAACCACAAGGATGGCCAAGGCTGAAGAGCAGAGAGTATTGGCCCATCTCCTGGTATAGTGGAAAGATAGTAAACAAGTAACCAGAACACATCTGTGAGATGATGTACTAGACTTGAGTAGACTGTTCTGGCAACACAGAATGAATGACCAACTGCCTCAGGAAAGACAACCTGATGAGGGGTTAGGGAAGATTTTAGTAAGCAGAAAAATAGGGATGGGTAATTTTCCTGTAACAGTCTTAGAGGTCACTTGTTACCTCAGCCTAATTATTTCACTCTCAAGCATGTCCTGGTTTGGACAGTAGATCACATGTTCACCTGTGTGACATATAGAGCAAGACTTCTTGCCTTCCAGCAGAATCATTCTCCTGTTTGTTTGTTTGTTTGCTTGTTTTTAAAGATTTATTTATTTATTTATTTATTTGAGAGAGAGAGAGAGAGAGAGAGAGAGAATGAGAGAGAAAATGAGCATGGGGGGAGGGGCAGAGGAAGAGAGAAACTTAAGCAGAATCCACACTGAGTGCAGAGCCCAATGCAAGGCTTGATCTCACAACCCTGAGATCATGACCTGAGCCTAAACCAACAGTCAGATGCTTAGCTGACTGTGCCACCCAGACATCCCTCCTCTTTTTTTTGAAGCACAGCTACACTCTACATCTCAGCCTGACTTGCATTTGGAGGTAGCCATGTGACCAAGTCCTCTTCAGTGAAGTGGGAGCAAAATTATGTGTTCCAAGAACAAAAAAGCTGAGGAAATACGAAAATAAAAAGACACTGTGCTTCTTTCCCTACCCCAAACTTCTTGTTTGGGAAATTTTGAAAAAGTAGCATGAAATTTTAATACCTATGAGTATTAGGTAGTTATAGATCTCCTTCAGATGTTTTTTTAAGGGACATTAATAATAAAAATAGTAATAAAAAGCAGGTCATCAAAAAATATGACATTGATACCATTTCTATAAACATAAAGTCCATATATATTATATGTACTTGTGTTTCTATATATGTACAAAGGAAGAGATCTAATCTATTAAATATTAAACTGTTAATACTACTCATTATTTATTATACCAATTGTATTAAAATGCATTAACAGGTATTTTCAGAATGGAAAAATAACATTGGGCATTAGTTTTGATAATGCTAGAGATGAAGTGAAAGTTATAAATTATTCACAAGTGACTTCAGAATGTTTAATGAATAATTTCTGACATGGAATTTTAATCCAGCTTCTTTTTTTGTACAAACCTCAAAAATAAATTCTCCTAAAGTCTCCAAATGTAATTTATTTTCTTATTAATGTCATCAAAAATCAATTCATTTTAATAGAATTCTGATTTTTAACTCTGGGCTTTCATAAACATATGCTTTAATATGGAGGGAAAATTTGCCAATTTGTCTGTTACTAGCTATCTCTTTCCTTCATTTATTAATCATATTTTCTGATGTACCCAAGACATAATTAAAAATCATGGACGCAGAGGTCTGACATGTCTGGATTTGAATCCCAGTTCTTCAATTTTCTTTGCTTTATGTTCAAGAACAAGTTATTTAACCTCCTTAAGCATCATTTACATGACTTCCTGAAGGGTTTTTGAGGATTAAATGCTACAATGCATCTGCAGTGCCCAGAACAGTGTTACAGAGTAGACAACAAGAGGTCCCCTCTTCTCTCTACCAAGTCATTGCTCTCATCTCCGTTCACTTTTAAGAAGTGGTAAATATAAAAATGCAGTTATTAGACAGGAATTCATAAACTTTCCACTGTCTTCTATGAATAGGTACTACCCATTTTCTCAAAAACGGTTTAATCGATACTGAGAGAAATAAGTCAAGCAGAGAGAGTCAAGTATCATATGGTTTCACTTATTTGTGGAGCGTAACAAATAGCATGGAGGACGAGGGGAGTTAGAGAGGAGAGGGAGTTGGGGGAAATTGGAAGGGGAGGTGAACCATGAGAGACTATGGACTCTGAAAAACAATCTGAGGGGTTTGAAGGGGCGGGGGGTGGGAGGTTGTGGGAGCCAGGTGGTGGGTATTAGAGAGGGCACGTATTGCATGGAGCACTGGTGTGGTGCAAAAACAATGAATACTGTTATGCTGAAAATTAAAAAAAAAACAGTTTAATCGACTGTTGGCAATTTTAAAAGCAAAAAGGTTAATATTTTATCTTTTTAAATAAATTTTTGTTTTCTTTTGAATTATATTTTATCTATTAAAAATTGAGATAAAGTGAGAAAATGACAATGAAGTTGGGGTAAATGTGGACAGAGAACAGGTTTTTAAAATAAGTAAGTCAGATATATTGGTGGGTAACAAAGAAAAGGAGCAATATTAAAATGAGCCTGTTCTTTAATTACAAGATTCATGCATGTACATGTGTTAATAATACAGAAAATTTAGTGTATAGAGATAAGCTGATGTAAATGGGAAAAAAGAATTATATCACCCACAATCTCACCATTCTGACTAGCTATTCTCAATAGTTGGTTTATGTCCTTTATATACTGATATATATATATTTAAAATCTTATTTACTTTTTGAGACTGGTTATTTTTCAGTTAATATATTGTTACTGTTTCCCATTATAAAATATTCAGTAGCATTATTTTAAATGAATGATGATATTCTAGTTTACAGGCTTTAGTAATCTCCTTAATTTTGAACATTTACATATTATATGATCTCTTTACTGTGGCAAACAATGTTTTATCATTGTTTCAGTCAATTTTTGGATACACGTCCATAATTATTTCCTATTGAAAAATTCCTAGAAGTGGAAATTTTGGATCAAAGGTTGTACACAGATTTGATGTACATTGCCAAATTTCCCTCTAAAAAGTTATAGCATTTATGTTTTCAGCAGCAAAACATGAAAGTACCAGTTTCCCTGTATTTGTTCTTCCTTAAATTCACTAATCTTTGTAATTAGAAATTATTTGGGTCATTGTTTTAGTTTGAATTATATTATTAGTTGCAATTTTGAACTCTTTGTGCATGCACTCTTTTGCCATTTGCATTTTTTTCTTTAATAAACTGTGTGTTCACTTTCTTTGCTCCTATTTTCCTTGGTGTTTATCTTTTTCATAATAATTTTTTTAGCCTACTTACGTGGATGGACATAGAGGGTATTAAGCTAAGTGAAATAAGGTCAGACTAAGAAAGACAAATACAATATGATTCCACTCATAAATGGAATCTAAAAAGAATGAATAAACAAATAAAAAGCAGAATTAACTATAAATACAGAAAACAAAATGATGGTTGCCAGAGGGGAGAGAGGTGGGGGTTTGGGCAAAATGGGTGAAGGGAAGTGGGAGATACAAGTCTCTAGTTATGAAATGAGTAACTCATGGAAATAAAAAGCAGAGCATTAAAAACACAGTCAGTGGTGATGTAATGGGACAGATGGTAGCTATGTAGCTATGTGGTGAACATAGCATAATATATAAACTTGTCAAATCACTAAATTAAAAAAATAAGTGATATTTTAGTCTACCTCAGAGTTGTCTTACATATTAAGGATATTAACCTGTTGTTCTGTTGTAAATATTTTCTCAGTATATTGTTGCTTTTCAATTTATTAAAGCTACTTTTGAGGTATAGAAGTTCAGGACTGGATTTAATTAAATCTTACCCATATTAGAGAGACTGTTTCCTTTCAGACTTTATAAATCAGCTCTTATTATATTTAGATTTTGGAAGTCACCAAAAGTGGCAAAAAGTAAAAAGTGGGTCTGACGTAATTGTCTGAAGTGTTATTCAGTTGTCCATTGCAATACGACATTTCTAATCCACTCTTTCCTTGTTGATTTGAAATTTGGACCACAATCCTTCCTCTGATCTTCCTGGGGCCAGATGTGTTTTGGAATTCAGAATGTTTTGGATTTTAGAATGTATTACATAGACCATATGTTATGTGAAACCTCAGTGAAGTCTGAAACCGGTTTGTTCCCTGTAATGAAGCACTTTATTATTTTCGCAGTGAAATATTCACAGTAAGTGGGATAAGTAAAGTCTATAAATCAGTCTTTGTTGCTTTTGTTGTCTGATGAGTTCCAAAAAAATCCAGTTTTCAGAAATTTTTGGGTTTTGGAATTGTGGCTAAGAAATAGTGGACTTGTATCTCATTTAACATATACTAAAACCCTAAGTATACATGTTGTATCTATTTTGACCTGATTTTTAGTTCTGTTTTATGCTACACACTGTGATACACTAATGATTTTTGTTTTAAAATACCTTTTAATATTAGTTTAATTGGTTCTTCTTTTTTCAAAAAATTTCTTGGTCATTATTATTTTAGATGTATTACAGAATATTTTTTTCCCAAGCTCTAATAAATTACTTTAGAGAATTATAGATTAATCTGGGGGAAGCAGGGCAGGCAGGGTTGAGCCATGTTGATGACTGAAAGAGTTGTGCTCCTTGTGTCTGGGTACTGTCTGTTGTACTCGCTTTTGAATAAACTCTTAGAGGTCCATCCTCAACTCTCAAGATCAACTTGAGAAATGTTGGTCTCTTGACACATTTCTGGAGTATATCTGGCTGGATACCCCTGAAGTGCTCTCATGGTTATTAATAATCTCTATTAACATCTTAAAAACTCTTGGGAGTGCCATGCTGTAAAGAAGGCCATGTATCTTAATTTAGCCTATTGTTTAAAAGAATTACTTGACCATAAAATCCCTGTTTCATAACTCTGAGCAAATAGTTTAGGGAACGGTTGTTTAATGAAAAGTAAAAGCACTTTGAATTGGAATGCTTTTCATCACTAATGCATCATTGGTGTTTATTGAATGTCTGCTACCTACCTATTATGGTTGAATGTATCGGAGATATGAAAGAATTATAAGATATGCTCCCTTACCAGAGGAAAAAACACCAGGAAAACTATTAGGGACTGCTGAACTGTAATTCTAAATAGAATATTAGCCTTCTGAAAGTACAAAGGCATCTAAGTGATATTTATATCACCAGAACCAGTACAGTGCTCTGATTATACCAACATTGGCATTCAGTAAATATATTATGTAAAAAAAGTGGAAGAAGGGAGGGGGGGTGCTATCTGTAGTACAGGGCAATATACTTGGTTCATATATGCATATACTGAGAGGACAAAACCAGAGTGGGCTTCCCAGATGGGACCACAGGTTGGACCAAGGCTGGGCCACACAAAATTGATAGGGATGGGTTTTTCTCCATTACTGCAGGAAATAATAATTGGAAATATGCTTACTGGAGATATAAAGTGCATCACACCTAGCCTGTCCCATACTCAGACAGTTTTGTATAAGGATAGAGGCCTATCTGCCTTATCCTTTTTGTCCCCCAGAATCCTAATCACAGTCCTCAAAGAATTCTCTGATTCAGATTGCTGCTCTAGTCGGTGAGAGAAAATGTGGTTTATTGCTTTGTGTGAAGAAATGAAATGTTCTAGTATGGGAAACAGTGCTGAACTGGTCTAACTGAAGTCATAGGGTAAGCAGACATAATACAGAGGCGGCCTGCCACACTTGTTTGTCGACTGAATTCTCAAGTTTATTTGGAGAATTCATAGGAAATTAAAATGGTTCCTTCAATATCCTTAATTGGCTTACTCAATTTGGTAGATGCCAGCTTATCGATTTCTCCCCAAAATGTAAGTCTGACTATTGTATTTCTCCCCCATGTCCTATAAATCCTGTTTTTGCTTTTGTTCCTTGGCTCAGTCTAACAGACTCTCTCATATGTGGGTACACAGTTTGTGTGCAAAAAAACTAAAGGACATTGAGCTGAGCTATTTTCCAACACTAATACCTTCTTCCTGAGCTCTTGTCCATTGGATCATGGGGGAAAGTAACTGAATGTTCAATTCAGTGTAAGGCTTAGTATGATTTGGTCATTTAAATCATTATTTTAGGTCATTCTTTCTCTGAGATAGACTCTCCTGCACCCTGTTGGTTTCCTTCAGGTAGTATATGGAAGAAGGGGCTGTGTGGATTTCATATCTTCAAGTCATTGGGGAAAGGGACCCCTGGCCTCAAGCTGGCCCATTGGAATGTATATATACTGGCTTGACAGCTGCTGGGCACTGGAAGGATATCATCCCTTGGTCAGTTGGTTGCTGAATGCTCTTTTGGTCTGCAACGTGTAAACTTGTAGCCCATTCTTCTGGCTCAGGCTCTTTTTTTGGTGGTATTTCTTGGATGGTCCACCCTAAACTTGACTACCCCTGGTATTAGAGACCCCCGCTCACAGGTCTGACTGAGACACCCATTTGGCACTGTCTTAAGTGGTCTATGGTGCTACTCTTACTATAGAGCCATACTTCCCCCACTATGCCAATAGTCTGTAGCAGACTTCCCAGCTTAACACGTATCTACTTCCAAGTCCTAAGACACACAGAAACGAAGGGTTGTTAAGGAAAGCTAAACCTCAGGCCTCCCTCTGGGTGCCACTTTGTCAATGTGTCTCTGTCCTGGTGCTACAGGACAGCTTCCTCCCTGACTATATTGAGGGGAGGGGAGCAGAAGAACCCTCTAGCTCGAGGATTCCTTTCCACTTACCTGATACTCGTCTTCATCCCCAAAGGACTTGCTATAGAAGGGGACTTAAGACTTAACTCTTCCAGCTATTTTATACCTTGCTCCCTTTCTGAGACTTCTTCCTGTATTTCCTCTAGGGCAGAAAGAGATGGTAAGCCTTTATTTTTTTTCTCTGCATTGTATCTTCCTCAGTCCTGATTTTAGCAAAGTTTTAACAGCAGTCAGAGGCATTGTTCTTAATTCACAAGGGACATTTATGGGCTGAGTCTTCTACGTTTAGCTGTTTATATGCTGAGGAGAGTAAAGTGTGTTCTTAAGAGGCAAATCATCTCTAAAAGCAACAAGACCATTGCCTTTTGTTTGCAAGGATATTGTTTGGTTGCACAATTTTATTGTGCATGTCAGAAATTGTATTATTGTGACAAATCCTAGGAATATCTAAGGTATTTAGGGCAGTTTTGTACTTGAAAAGACCGAAAAGAAAAACATATTAATAAATTTTTAAACCATTACCCCTGCTACATTACCCATTATAATACTGAAGGACTTTAAACTTGGCACATTATTAAGACATCTGAGTTGGATACCTAGAGTTGCAAGAAATAGTGTTATGTTTACTATGAGGACATATGTAACATATCTGATAGGGTTTATTGATTGCAACTAATGGGACCTATCTCAGATAATTTAGGCAAAAAATAATTTAATAGGATGGCAGGTGGTAGCACATGGAATTTAAAGAAAGACCAAAGAAAGGGGTTGTAGAAAAAACCAGAACAGCTCCAGACTTCTGGATCTGAGGAAAAGTTTTGTTAGGGTGCTGTTAGTGGGACAGGTTCTCTCCGACTACTGACGTTTCTATGTGGTTCCCCTCTTAACTCTATCTCTTAAAGAGAGAAGCTGATTGGTATGGGAGGTCAGGGGCCCAAACTTGGCCAGGGTAGCACAGTCTTTCCAAAACTGCATGCTGTAGTAGAAGAAATGGAGTAGAGAGTCAGATTGAGAGGACAAGCTGACTTCAGTTTAGGGCATGTGGCATTCCTAGTAACAGAATGTCTAGGCAGAAAGTTTATAATATGGGTACAGCGCTAGCCCTGGCTATAGGGCTAACTCAGTGCCATTTTTCTCATGGAATTTGGAAGGGCTAAAATTTGTTTATGATTAATTAAAAAAAAACAGAAAAGAAGATTTTTAAAACAGTTTGTCTCCTTAATTAAATAATGAATAAGTTGTAGATAAAGTATTATGTAGAATTCTCTTTTACATTCTTTTAGATAAAATATAACCATTTTAAAATGTTACTGTTTTAAAATGGCGATGTTTTTATTTGTTGGTTTTCAAATATTACAAAGATTTCTTTTATAAATGCTCCCTCAAACTGTCCTCAAAAAGGTACAGGCAGTGGTAAAAACAGCCTTTTTCAGAGAATTAGCAAGGATGGGAGAAGAATCCCTGGTTTTAGAAGGCCTGGGCTATGTGAACCTCAGTCTTGCCCACTGTGTCAGAACTAATCTGTGACGGAGCCAGATTTCACAGCCAGTTTTGAACTAAGGATTCTGTTCCTTTCCCAAGTCTAGAAGTGGCACTCTTGAATTATTTTTATAGAAGGGACTTAAGTGAGACAACCTGGTTGGAAGTGGTCAGGATTTAGTTAAGGTATCTTTAAAACTGGAACTAAATTAAGTGTATATAGCTTGAGAAGATGGGCTGAACCAAGGCAAAGCTATGAGTTATGTAGAAATTCAAAGCTAAGAACTGAATTAATGTAAAGTTATCATTATACCCTCACTATAGGATTAGCATTTTGCATATATGCTCCACTTTATAATTACAATCAGAAATAGATTATGTATGGAGTCACGTGAGCCATCTTTCATGTTCTTGTTCCCCAATATAAAACATTCCTTCCAGTCAGACCAATTGCCTTAGGCTGACTCACCTAGTCAGCTATGCCCTTTCCTCTGCCTTTCCTTCAAGGCTCAGCTTGTATTCTCTCCTCCCCTCCCAAAGCCACGTCAAGACACTTCACTAATTTATTTAGGATAAATTTCATCATGTAGCTAATAACTGATTAGTAACATTAATTAATATTTACTAATAGTATTGTCCTATAATATCACTTCTTTTCCTAGCTAGATACTACCAATTGTTTATGCCTTTCCATCTCTACCTTAAATAATATTTTTGTCCTTTGTAGTTGTAGATTGTATTGCTTATACCTCTATTTGACAATTATTTATGATCTACAACCATGCATATATTTTTTACTTTCTATTGTTTTCATTGTCTCCTCAATAGTATCTCTCTTTGCTGTTAACCAATTTGTATGTAGTAAAATGTCTAGTATACTTGTTACATGTGGAAGCATATTATACTATTTAATGCTGTGGCTTTCTAAATTGTGAGGAGAAATGGGACCAGTTGGATTCAGTTCTAGGCTCCCAGGTCTCTCCTTACCTACAACTCCAACTTTATCTAATTAAGAGCCAAGCTTTTGTTTAAAAATTTCAGAGACCATCTCCCCCCAAATGAGGACCATTTATTAAACAGATCTACATATATTTTTTATTTACTCAATCTAATTATAAATATTGAATCCTGGTCTGGTGCTTCTTCACAGTTCCTAGTTTGATTTGAATAAGTTAGTAGGTTTTTAATAAATATTAAGATGAAATAAATAAGATAATAATATTTATATCTTACAAATTTTATGTTCAGTTCAATTCTAAAGGATATTTAAATTATCTTTTAAGTAAAAAAATTTCACATTTCCTTAACTTATCAAGTGTTGAGCACATAAAATCATGCCTTAGAGAAATTCACAAACACACACATGCACACACACGCTTCGAAAGTACCAAGAATTACCCTTAATATTAATGGCCTGAACAGATAGCATTTATTTGACATTTTGACCTGCTCACAGTTTGATTGTGTACTTTTGAACTTTTCAAACATTGCCTATATTTTGGTTTCATCTTCGTTGACAGGTAGGGAACCAAAAACGTCAGTCTGATCTAAATTAAAATGCTATAGATTCATTATCATTTAACTTCTTTATCAAATTTTTTTTTGTATATGACCTCTCTTTATCAATTCCATTAATGCATTTTTCAGACACAAATGATTTAGGTTGACAAGATTCAGAATTTTTCCTGGACATCCATGATACCAAATAGTGGCTTCCCCCACACTTGTAGCAGCCACCTCCTGTTCCCATACATAAATGGCAGCCAGCAATGGCTGGAAACAAAGGACCCTCTCCCACTCCCTGAATACAGTGACATTCATTCTGAGAGAAGCAGGGGCAGCTTTTTGAAAGCCGACTTCTTCAGCTCGACAATAACACACAATGAGTTATTGACTTGTTTATATACGGAGCTCTTTTCAGTAACTAACTCTGACTCCCACAGTCTGGACAAATGATTGATTTCGTGGTTAGAAAAAGAGAAAGCTCTCGCGCTAAACTCTGTAGTGCAAACTACTTCTTCCCCATTTGTTCCCTAAATGAATAGGACCTTATTAAAATGCACTTTCCAAAAAAATACCTGCAGCTGGCCTTTATAACCATGTTTTGTATATATAAATAAGTAATTTGTCCCAGTCTTTTGTATATTAACAGACCATTGGGAAACTTGTCAATATATATGAAGGCTGATTGTCCTGTTGTTTATGCTAACCTGTACTGCCTATATTGATCTGCATGTAAAATATGGATAAAATAATTTACTATTAAATCAATTTACTGATCACAAGTTAGATTTTTGATAGAAAGAGATTCAGTTTTCTTGTTGGGTTACATTGATTTGTTAAGGACATTATATACAACACATATGAAATACTTCACATTGAATCACTAGCTGTTCGGAACACAGAGAAAAGTACATGCAGAACTATAATTCAGAGCACTGAGAGTATGGTTGGACTCTTTGGTTAGTACCTATCTGGAATATCAATATGAATTAAGTAGACAGAACATACCATCTTGTTTGATCACTGTACCTTTTAAAAAATATATTAATAATTGAGCTCTAGAGTTTGAGTTATGTTCTCCTATAAAATAGATCTTATTTTATCTTATTGTCATGTTAAAATTTGTACATAATCAGTCTTTATGATTTTTATAAATATGCTTTAAAATATTTGGGAGGGGGACGCCTGGGTGGCTCAGTTGGTTGAGCAGCTGCCTTCGGCTCAGGTCATGATCCCAGCGTCCTGGGATCGAGTCCCACTTAGGGCTCCTTGCTCGTCAGGGAACCTGCTTCTCCCTCTGCCTCTGCCTGCCATTCTGTCTGCCTGTGCTCGCTCTCTCTCCCTCTCTCTCTCTGACAAATAAATAAATAAAATCTTAAAAAAAAATAAATAAAATATTTGGGAGGAAGTTAAAAAAGAAAGAAGGAAAAGCCATGTACTGTTACTGACACACACAAAAAGAGATCATTGCTCTTCTCCAGCAGGAGATCTTGAGCCTGTTGTCCTCTCTAGAATGTCCATAGTTGAGCTTTCTGAGCCAGCAAATGTTTGAAGAACTCCTCAATAAAGAGCACTTTCTCTTACAGTCACAATGGGCTGTATATATTATATAGAACTACATATTACTAAAACATGACCCTTTAGGACTTCAGAGAAAGTATAATGCCCGCTACCTTAGCATTAGAAGTTTTATGTAAAATACACATAGTCTGAAAGTTAATGATCATTAGAAATCATTTCATTGAAACCTGTGGCTTCAGGTATACTTTGGTGGACTTTTTTCTTAATTCCTAAACAGATAGTTTGAGGTGAATATATTCCTTTTTAATCGTGTTTCTCTAAACAGGCCATTTTTTGGGAGTACTTCTTATTTAGTTTTCTTTGACAGAACCATTATGTTTCTTGTTTTCTCCATTTCTGCCATTGTCCTGCACTCATCTCTTGATGGTTCTACTCTGGTTACCATTAATACTGAATGAGAGCAACTTCAAACTGAGCTCTGATACCTAATATTTATTACTATTTTTAAAATATTAACAACAAGGCCTGACAAAAATGATAAATTAAACCTTCCTATTTAGCTTTAGATTTTGATGTGTAAAATGAATATTTATGGGTGTTTTCTTACATTTAAAAAGAGTGAGATATAGTTAGAACAAAGTGGCACTTCTTTGGTAGATATTTGGCTTTTCATAGTTTATACAAATTTTAGCCATCTCTGTTTATTTTTTATTGAGTTATAATTGGCATATAACATTATATTAGTTTCAGGTGTATGACATAATGATTTGATATTTGTATATATTGTAAGATGATTACCGCAGTAAGTTTAACATCTGTCACCATACATAGTTACAATTTTTTTGTGTGTAATGAGAAGTTTTAAGACTTACTCTCAACAGTTTTCACATATGCAACACAGTATTATTAACTATAGTTACTATGTTATACTTTATATCCCCACGACTTATTTATTTTATAGCTGGAAATTTGTACCTTTTGACCCTCTTTACCTGTTTCATCTACCTCCCACATCCACCCCTGGCAATCACCAATTTTTTCTATGTAGTTGTAGTTGTAGATTGTATTGCTTATACCTCTATTTGACAATTATTTATGATCTACGTCATGCATATATTTTTTACTTTCTATTGTTTTCAATTGTTTTTTTAAAAGATTACACATATAAGGACATCATATGGTATTTCTGTTTCTCTGACTTATTTTAAATAGGAAAATATCCTTGTTTTTTACTTTTAACTTGAAGTTTCTGCCCCCTTTATACATGAAAAATTAGCCTCAGAAATTTTGAACCCATTGACAAAAATTATTTCATACATTTCAGATAAGAACAGCAAATCAGGGGCGCCTGGGTGGCTCAGTGGGTTAAGCCGCTGCCTTCGGCTCAGGTCATGATCTCAGGGTCCTGGGATCGAGCCCCGCATCGGGCTCTCTGCTCAGCAGGGAGCCTGCTTCCTCCTCTCTCTCTGCCTGCCTCTCTGCCTGCTTGTGATCTCTCTCTGTCAAAGAAATAAATAAAATCTTTAAAAAAAAAAAAAAAAAAAAGAACAGCAAATCAAAAGCACATAGTTTTGTCATAATGAAGAAACAGTATCTTTTCCTCCAAAGTGACAGGAGAGAAGACTCCTACAGTTGTTATCATGACATGGGACTTGAGGGAAAGATGCTGTTAGCACTGCATATTATTAATACCTCAAGTGAAAATACACTCTCTCTTTTTTTTTAATATATTTTTTAAGATTTTATTTATTTATTTGATAGAGATCAAAGTAGGCAGAAAGGCAGGCAGAGAGAGAAGGGGAGAAGCAAGCTCCCTGCCTAGCAGAGAGCCTGATGCGGGGCTCGATACCAGAACCCTGAGATCATGACCTGAGTCAAAGGCAGAAGCTTTAACCCACTGAGCCACCCAGGTGCCCCGAAAATGCACTCTCTTAATTTGAATTTTTACTTTCAATAATTTTCAATAAAAATCTCTCTACAAAAAAATAAAAATAATTTTCAATAAAAATCTCTTTCTTTTGGAATGGTTGATATGTTTCAAGAAAAGGCCCAGGTCTGTATCATTCTATTTTGTTAAGCATTTATTTATTAATATCTTACTGGATTCTATATTTGGTATGCATATGATGTTTTCCGATAATGTTGACGTGTTTTGATCTTACCTTATGTAGCCTAGTATAGTGCTTCTTTAGGAGTTGAATATTAGAATGGTGGTGATTTTCCCAACTGTGGTGGTTTCAAAGGTAAAGAATTCCCACCTTTTGAAAAGTTACTTGGAAGCAGTTCTAAATGTCATAGCCCTGGGAGACCTCACTAGAATCTGACTTACTGCTGTGGCACCAAAGAATTTAGTATTCTGTTTTTGTTTTGTTTGCGTTCCTTGAAAAAGATCTGCTCAAAATGTTTGTGCATTTGGAAATTAATTTTGTAAGAAATGGATGAGTTTGGTGAATATTTCCTGGCTCCTCCCCTTCACACTGATCTCCTCCTTAGATGAGAATCCCCACATAAAGAAATAGCTGTAGAGACTTGACATAACTATGTTGCACCACACTCACACACAGGCTTCCCTGAGGTAGATATTTAACTTTTTATAATATTGTGCTTTTTTGTATTACTTCAGCATATGAAAAAGTATTCTTCAGGGAGAGTAATCCTAAAAATAGTTTCACATGATGATTTCTTTCCAGTTTAATTGAGATGTAATTGACATACAGCACTGTGTAAGTTTAAGGTGTTTAAGCATAATGATTCAACTTTCACATATATTGCGAAATGATTACCACAAGAAGTTTAGTTAACATCCATCATCTCATATATAGGTATATAAAAAAAGGAAAAACAATGTATTTTTCCTTGTGATGAGAACTCTTAGGATCTACTCTTTTAACAACTTTCAAATATACCATTCAGCATTATTAACTATAGTCATCATGTTATACATTATGTGTTGATTATTTTTTAGCAAACCTGTTTTTTGTGGTTCTCAATCCAGGACAGGGATAGTCAAATGTTGCCTGCTGTTCAAAAGCAGCCTGCTACTTATTTGTTTGTTTTTTAAGTTTTTCTGAGGCATAGCTATGCTCATTCACTATGTATTGTCTATTTCATGCTGCAAGGCTGGAGCTGAGTATGAGCAACAGAGACTGTATGCCCTCCTGCACGAAGCCTCAAATTTTTACTCTCCGGCCCTTTACAGAAATGTTTGTCAACTCCTTATCCAGGGTGATCATCAGAATCACCTAGCCTTTTCCCTTTACCAAGACAGAATCTCTGATATGCTGTGCTGTATCACATATCAGTGGATGAAGAGTTTGCAGATTTGATACTATTCTTATAGCACATATACATAACTAGATTGAAGAAACCATATTATTCACTCCCACCCACACTTTATCTCAAGTATAAGAATGGGTCTTCAGGCAGAATAGGGATTAAAGATTCATGTTAACTCAAACATGATTTGCCAGGCATACAATGAAGAAACATGATTTAAAACAACAACAGGGGTACCTGGGTGACAGTTGGTTGGGTGTCCCACTCTTGGTTTTGGCTGAGGTTATAATCTCAGGGTCCTGGGATTGAGCCCTGCGTCGGGCTCTGCAGTCAGTGCAGAGTCTGCTTGAGGTTCTCTCTCCTCCCTCTCCCCGTCCCGCTCATGCAGTCTCTCTCTAGAGTAAACAAATCCTAATATATATATATATATATATATATATATATATATATATAG
>NW_019154106.1:30193171-30216006 GCF_002288905.1 Enhydra lutris kenyoni
TTTTTCCTTCATTGAAAATAGCATTTTGTTTTGATGGGGATTATTAAAAAAAAAACAAACCACAGAATGGATGACATTCATCTATTTATAACATATGGGTTAGCAACAGTAGTAGAAGTAGTGGAAGACCTTTAATGGATCAGGTTGCAGGTAACTGTTCAGGTATTTAAGATGCATTATTTCTTGTCTTGAAATATTATAAATCATTTTGAACTGCTCTAGAGTGTTTAAATTGACATTTGCTTTTGGTTAATGTTCTTGAATTTTTATCCTGATGTAACAGCAGCCAATTTATTCCCTACTGGCAATGAAAAATTTTAATAGGAAATATCAGCCTAATTTAAAAAAATTGCTATGCTCATTTTGATAAAATTACTTTTAAAAAAGTAATTGTTGGTGTCAAATGTCTGCAATTAAGGACCCTCTCCCAAATCATATTTTAATAAACTTATAAATGATAAAAGTGAATGGAAGTGAATGTGAATGATTCAGTGTTAAATATTTTAAATATAAAAATGTATTTTCAGCTTTATCTAAATGGAGTTCATTCTCATATAAATGTGGGACAAATTAATTTTAAATTACCTTCCATGAGTATGCTAAATTGGTTGTTTGAAGAAATGTTGTAGTAAGGCATTAGTAGGTGCCTATTTTCATGCAATTTATTTTTTTCTAGTTGAACCTGGCTGTAGATGAACAGAAAGAAAAAATTACTGAAAAAGCAATTCTTTCAATGACAGCAAAGGAACACCATAAGGCACAAGAAGAAGTAAGAAACTTACTTTTCAGGAGTGTCTGGGTGGGTCAGTGGGTTAAGCTTCTGCCTTAAGCTCAGGTCATGATCTCAGGGTCCTGGGATCGGGTCCCACATCAGGCTCTTTGCTCAACAGGGAGCCTGCTTCCCCCCTCTCTTTGCCTGCCTCTCTGCCTACTTATAATCTCTCTCTCTGTCAAATAAATAGATAAAATCTTTAAAAAAAAAAAAAAGAAACTCACTTTTTAAACTGTATTATAAAATTATAGCGAGTGCTAATTTAAAAATTAAAACATATTTTACTTGGGTCTGATAGTAAACCAACTATAGTTCTCTGATAGCAACAAAATGAAAACAATTGGTCAAAACTGGAATCATTTTATTGATATAGGCAGATTGAAAAATCATTATATGCTTGAAAGAATAAATATTGTAATTTTCTGAAAAATATTTCTGAAAACTTTCTCACAAATTACCTAAATTAGGAAATTATTACATGCAAGTTGAATCTGGAAATTATAAAATATGCTAACATAGGAAAAACATTAAAATCTTATTGAACTTTGAATAAGTACTGAATCTTATTTTTATTTTCTGACTTCTAGAAGTAACATTATTGTTATGAATATTAGAAATGCCAACAGTGTTATCTCTTATCAAAGAAAAACTGTAGTTTACAAATGTCAAGCTTAAGTAAGCTAATCATAAGCTTCTGTAGGCAATATTGTAATGAACTATTAAAGCAAAGCTTCTTCTCTCCAAAGCTCATGCTGTGAAGTTGACAGCATATTCCATAAATGAAATAATAATACAAAATTGGTGTTAGACAAAAGGAAAAAATGATTTTTATGTAGGTTCCTGGAATGCAAAAGCATTTACTCTTTCTGAGGGAGATCATAAATTTGCTAATTCCCATGTACCATTGTCAGTAAATAAAATCACGATCAACTTAAAGAATAAGGTAATGTGAATATTTAAAAATTAAACTTTCATGTAATTCTCTTTTGACACTTTGGCAAGGAAAACTATCGAAGCTTTGGGGCTCTAATATTTTCTTATCATTATGATTGCATCTGTTCTGCTAACTGTATGATATGAAAATGAACAGGTATAATGCTTCAAATCTTCCTGAGTAAATTCAAATCTTTAAATTAGAGACTATATTAATCTTTGGGACTTATATATGTCCAATTTTAAAGACAATATTATAACCATAGATTGGTAATCTCAGTAGTGAATATTTCATAAGAAAAATTCAATTGAATAAGCTCTAAGATGTAGCAAATAATGATTGTATAAATTTAAGTTACAGTTCTCACTCATTCCACTTAATATTAACAAGTTAAAAGACAGGATTTACAGCTATAAATTAAAAAATATTGTCCTCGGGCGCCTGGGTGGCTCAGTGGGTTAAGCCGCTGCCTTCGGCTCAGGTCATGATCTCAGGGTCCTGGGATCGAGTCCCGCATGGGGCTCTCTGCTCAGCAGGGAGCCTGCTTCCCTTCCTCTCTCTCTGCCTGCCTCTCTGCCTACTTGTGATCTCTGTCTGTCAAATAAATAAATAAAATCTTTAAAAAAAAAATATTGTCCTCTGCTCATTTGGAAAATGTTTTTATCACAGTTGGAGAGTTTTATTACATTTTCACAGGAATTTAAATTGAATCTATTATGTATCTTGATATGGTAAACTTTAAGAAAGGCAAATAATTATCTCTAGTTTAATTAGTATCATTAAAGGTATGCCTATAATAACAAATTATTATTAGAGATTAAATCTAGAATAATCTAAAAGAATGAATATATTTGATATTTTCTGCCTTTTAAATATTGTAATTATTTTGCTCTTTGATATTTTATGCAAAACTGTAATTTCAGTGGAACTGAAAACTTGAAGTGGCCCAGAAAAATTATCATTATGCTAAATATATCACTTTAAATGCCACCTTGTTAGCAACACTGGAAATGAAAATTATCTTTTCCAGAATATCCAAAAGTAGCTGTGCTTGTTTGGTATTTATTCTTTATCATCATCTTAATGTTTATTTAATACCCAGATACATTAGTGTTTCTCATACAGTGCCTTATTTGGTCACGTATTTGCTTGGTTGGTTATGACTCAAATGCCTTTTGTTTGCTTAAAAAATAAAATACACAATAAAGGGAATATGTGGTGTGTGTGTGTGTGTGTGTGTGCGCACGCACGTGCGCGCAGTGATCTTTAAATATATTCTATACAGTTTGGGAATAATTTCTCTGTCATTACTTTGAAAGTGATTATATTAATCTTGATGTGTAATTTTCAATATTTTGGTTGGAAAAAGTAAGTGACATCAAGTTTTGGGCCTAATTCATATACAGAAATGTGAAATCATGAATGTGAAGAGAAATGAAAAATCTGGGAGGGAGAGAATTACTTCAAAATTTATTTAGTCTAGAGTTTATTTTTTACAAAAATATTGTATTTCTAGATATATTTCAAAATCCAAACTGAACATCATAAAATCTGAGATTTAGATTCAGAATTCTGCTGTCTGTGTTTTAATCTTAAGACCATAGACATGGTCTTGTTTTATTTCATTTAATTTTTCCACATGAAAACTGGGAATAATAATAATATATGTTTCATAAGACTACTTTGAGGTGTGTTATATGTTAAACTACTTTTTTGGAAATGGTTTATAGAAATGTGCATATAATTTGCTATTGTTAGTTTAAAAGTTATTCCAGGTTCTCTGGAAAGTAAATACCAAGACAGTATTAAATGTGTATGTATTTTATTAGAAGAACTGCCTATGAGAGAAAACGGAGAGAGCTCTGGGTAAGGCCAGGAGACCTGTTAGACTGAAATGCAGGCTTGAACATGAGTGAAGGAGAGAGGAAAGGAAGACTGGAGGGAGGCCTCTTAGACAGCAGTGCAGTCTAAGGAAGGTTTAGTGAAGCTGGTAGTGTATCCTTCACCTAAAGTTGTCCTTCGGAGGAGTCCTGTGACTCCCTAAGTTAGACCTACCTCAGCATCCTCAGCCATTGATGCAAACCTGGTGATGGATTTGAGAGATAGTAGCTGGGACCTATGGTTCCTGTGGTTGGTTTAGAAGACTGTGAAGCACATTCTCACTGCTTCCTCAAAAGGTATAGTTGACATTATTTTTGTTGCCATCCACATAGCCCAATTGCCAGATGAATTATAAAGACATTTAAATGTTTATATTTTAGGTGAAGGGGATTAAGAGTAACTTATGTTGATGAGCACAGAGTAGTATATGGAACTGTTGAATCACTATACTATTGTACACTGAAACTCATATAACACGATATATAAACTACACCGGAATTAAATTTTTTTTAAACTCTCTATTTTAATCACCCCTTCCTCCATGAATGTTAGACTCTTGAATAGGCTTAAAGGTGGTACACATAATGGACCTCTGGCTGGAAGCATGATAACTCTCCTTCAGAGATATCTTCCATCTTAGAAGGGCTCTAGAAACTATTAAAAAGTTGGGAATATTTGAAGTGGTATGAGTAAGAGGTGGTACACACTTCAAGTTCTCTGGTAGTTACATTACAGCCCATCTTTCTAAATCAAGAGATACTTAACTTTGCTCATAGGTTCTCATATCTTTTCTAATCTTTGTTCATCAAATCTGCGTTACATTTCTCTTCAACCTAAAAAATGCTGTACCCTTGGGCCTGAAAGAAAGAAGAAATTTTAGGAAACTTAAAATACTCATTTTCATCTCCCTAACCCTTTTCTGGTTCTTAATTATGTCATAAATTAGAAAGTTTCTTGGTCTTAAGTTTAAGCACAGACCTAGCTTTGAGACCATTCCCTGTGTGTTGCACGCCAAGATGACATTCCCAGGATAGAGGCTGTCGCCTTTTGTGCTGATTTCAAGCAATAATTTAGTGCAAAGTTCTCTGGAGTCCTCCTTACTAATAGTAGATAGACTCAAGGCCACATAGAAATCAAGGAAGAGCTGAGCTCATCATTGGAAAAACCAGGAACTCCTCAAAGCATCATTCCTAATAGCCAAAGTACAATATACAGAATGTGTAATTCAGAACATACAACTTCAATGTGCATAAATTTTAGAATCATTAGAAACAGAATGATATTTTATGATAAATCTAAATCATCTTGAGAGTTGAATAAATTCAAGGGTTACATTAACGTGTTATAAAAACATGACTAAACTCCCCATGTGTGTTTTTAAGCAAAAAGCCTCTATGTTTATAGACAGGTGTGCATTTGCATTCTTTCAGAAGTTTGGTCTTTTTCCTCATCGAATACTTATTTTTTTTTTGCTACCTTCTGCTCATTTGTCACTCTCCCAAATTCTGTACAAGTGTCACTTCCGTGCTGCATTTCCACAGAGAATGAAGAGTAGAATGTGTAGGCTTTCTGCTGCACAATGAGATGGTGCATTTTTTCAACATATGCATACGTAAGCCTTCTTTTGTGAATGGGACTGATAGGGTCAGATAATGTTTAAAGGGAAAGGCTTTATGTCTCTCAGGCCTCTATGTTTCCACATGGATGCTCCCACACACACATAGATTGAATTATGAACAGACCCATTAATGCTGGGATCACAAAAGGTCAAGTTTTGTCTTCTTTTACCCCTATTCACATTGCCTTTGTAGAGAGAGAGGAAAAAAAAGGATTTGCAGGAAAAAAAGATTCATGATGAAGAATTTTAAAGAGCATTTTTCCCCTTCTGGCAACATCTGTGATTTGAAAAAAAAAAATCATATTATGTAAAATAATTCAGGGTTATTGTATTACCTACCCAATTTTGGTATACGAGTTACTTCATGTGTAGGGTTATCTTTAAGGGTAGTCTGTTATAATAACTGAGAACAAAATGTAGCACTTTGGGGATAAAAGACCTTATGAATATGTAAAGTAACATAAAGTTTTAGTAAGATTGGATGGAAATTTTACCAAGATGTCAATGGCAGGATTCTTGATATATTTTTTCCTATTTTGAGATATGTTAATTTTTGCTAGAACACCTTTTTTGATAGTTTTAACTTATCTTTTTTAAAAAGACAGGTGATAATTGATGTAATTGTACTTCACATACATTAACAGATAATCATGGGACAATTGAAAATAGCAAAAATGATAGAGAAATTTTTTGAAGCAACAAAGGATTCATAGGAAATGAAACTTTTAAGGCTTTAACCAATAGCCCTTTAGAATGCAAATGACATCATCAATTGTATGGTTGGTTGATTTCTGATGTCACATGAAATCCCCTATCTGTGAAAAGCTATGGATTGTGACAGTAAAACCAGTCATGTATAAAAATGTTCTCAAATCAAAGCCTGAAATTCCTCTTTTTTTTTTTTTTTTTTTGGTGGCTCACTATAGTATGCTCACTATAGTATAAAGTACAGTACGTAAAATTGCAGAGAACAGTATTACTGACAAGCATAATGCATTGCATGATGTTTAGTGTATTTTAAAGACTAACATAGAATTATGTCTTTTTAAATCATATGATGCTGGGGGTGAGGAAAGGTTCAGAGAGGATCAGTGCTTTGCAGAAATGGCATCTGGAGTCTAAAGCTTTTGGTTCTTGCATTTAAATTTTGTCAGACAACTATAAGAGCAAGTCACTTGGCCTGTTTTGGTCTCTAGTTTTGGTATGACAGATGTTATTATCCATCATTTTTGAGGATAATACTGGAGGGTAGTATGGTGAAGATTAGGCTGGAAACATTGACCAATTTAACATTGGATCACTTATTATTTCTGTATTTTAAATGTTACAATTTTATCGTAGAGTTAACAGTACTATGGGAAGCATAGACATTCATTCCAGAAAACAGAAAAGGTTTTTAATCTTGAATGCCAAGCTGAGGAAGCTGGGGGAGCTACTGGGGGATTCACTGTTCTGTTGGAGGTAGATTAATTCAGGGGAGGTGGCAGGGTGAATCTGAGGTGGAGAGACCAGGGACAGAGAGACCACTCAGTAGGTGTTGTGGTAATTCAAGTAAGGGGAAAGGATGAGGAGATGAGGGCGTGGACCAGGGTATTACTTATAAGAAAAGGAAGGAAGGAGAAGAAATATATGAATTTGGAAGAAGGGTTGGCAAACTACAGTTTTAGGGCCAAATATAGTCTATTGATTATTTTTCTAAAAAGTGTTATTGGAATACAGTCTTGCCCACTTGTTACATGCGGTCTGTGGCTGCTTTCAGTGTAGAACTACAGGGGCAAACAGTTTTGGTGGAAATCTTATGGCCTATAAAACTGAAAATATTATCTGTCCCTTTTCGAGAAAAGATTTGCCAGTCCTTTTTAAAGTGTAGGATTTTTTTTTTTTTTAAAGCGACTAGCTGAGAGGCGCCTGGGTGGCTCAGTCAGTTAAGCATCCAACTCTTGATTTCAGCTCAGGTCTTGATCTCAGGGTTGTGAGTTCAGGCCCTGTGCTGGGCTCCATGCTGGTGTTGGAGCCCACTTAATTTTTTTTTTTTAAAGAAAAGAAATAAAAAAATAAGGGAGTAGATGATTAATGACATAAGGACAAATAAGAGAGATATGGAAGACCAAAGAAAAATAAGAATCATTTAAATTAGCTTGTTTATATGCACATAATGCTTCTAAAGTTCTTGGGGAAAGTTAATGTCATTAAACTGTATGTGTACGTATATGTATGTGTGTGCGTGTGTGTGTGTGTACATACATATGTAATCTTGAACTAACTAGGTAGAGTAGAAAAGTTAATATTCAAGTTATATAGATAATAGTACAAATTTGCTTTCATTGATTTCTTGGAATCCTCTGTAGAAGGGATAGAAATCATGCATTTAACAGAGTTGGAGTATAGACTAGGACAAATACCATATTCTCATTTGAAAGAGAGAAAAAGAGGATGAAGTGTCTATACAAGGGAGACCCTTGGAGAAAGATTTCCCATTTTTTACTATGGACATTGAAGTGAGATGGAGAATCTGGGTAGCAAATAGTTTCAAATTTTTATCTGCTTTATGTGAAGTAGGGATAGGAATAGCAAAGATAGACCAAGAATAACAACTAATACTTGATATGTGGAAAATACCTAGATTTAAAAAAGAAAATATTATAATAATATAATGTACATTAGACACATTACTATAGGCTAGACAATGTGTCATTCATTCTGTAATCTTATTTAATTCTTAATATGATGAGGCTGTTATTATTCTTCATTACAGATAAGGATTTTATTACCTGTTCACAGTCTTTCAGTCAGTAAATGGAAGAGCCATGATTTTTAACCCAATATTTCAAAAGCCCATGTTCTATTCAAAGTCATTCATAATTCTAAATGGGTCTAATTTAATCATTTTTAAAGGGCCATAGGTAAAGTGAATTTCTGCTTTAATCTCTTTTGGTGACTACCATATATCAACTAATGTTTGTGTAAGAATCCAATCTATTAGAGAAAACAAATTTACATAACATGGTGTTCATATAATAAAATTAAATATTGTCTGTGGTACATATGTTGGATTAATTGAAGTCTTAGGAAGATTTTATTCTGTTAAGCAGTTTAGAAATCCTTTGCAAATTTGTCAGGTGCGTGTTTCTTCTCATAACCAGAGACATTTTTATTCAGCATTTGTAAATGGCTATCTATTCCATATTAGTGAAGTGCAAAAATTATAAATTTTCCCATAAATAAAATTAGCTGATGAAGGAATGCATATCTCTTCTGTTTTCTTTACTTGAAGATAGCGCTATACTCAAATTCTTATATTGAAGTCATTTTCCCTCCCATCAAACTAGGTACTCAAAAATCTAATAGGTGTGACATCAACAATTACTTCTTGCTAACAACTCTTGTAATTTAACCCCTTCAGGTGAGCAGGCTGATTGATGAATTGCAGACAGCTATCAAAAGCAACAGAGGTCATCTCTCTAAACTTGGCCCCCAATTACGGGCTGAGCAGGAGCAATTCTCCTCTTATGTCTACCAACACATTAAAAGCCTTCCAGCAAACACTCTTATCCCAGGAGGCCTGCAGCTCAAGGTGGGTGTCATTCTGTAACTCTCACTGGGTTCAGCCAGAGATGAAAACACTCTGCTCCATTTGAAGACCCTTCTAACAATGCCGCTCAGCTTGAATTTCTTTTAATGTTGTCTTTCTCAAACCAGAGTTTGGCTTACAAGTGCTAATATTACCATTCAGGGAGTATGCTTTAAAAGAAAATACCTAGAGGCATTTGAAAAGTGGATTTATAAACTTTAAATGTTTTCAACTCAGAAAAGTAATTTTAATGAAGACATCTAATCATGTGAACATTGCATACTTTTCCAAGAAACATATATTTTTGAGAGGAGTCACTATGTATTTGAGTTTCAAAAAAGACCTTATTTAGAGAAATGGGAAAGGCTTTAATAATTGACAGACAGTGGCAATAGGAATTAGAGGTGAAAGGCCAGGTGACTGATTGATGTACAAACTACATTTCCAAGAAAAAGGATCTGTATTGGATAAGTGTGACACATGTCTGAGTTCACTTGGTAAAATCAATACTTAAGAATATACTGGGGGAAAAGGTGAATTGGTTATTTGTAGGGACAAGATGGCTAAATGTTCTATGCTACTTTTTGCTATTGCACCTCTGGAAGAGAAAAAAGTGACTCATACTTGGCTAAAGTGGCTTAAGAACTGAAAGTTAAGGAATTTGAATAGTTCGTTTATCACAATCAAGTATCCATGTTAAGTCTGTCAAGTTAATGTTGTTCTAATAATTTCATAGCCCACATTTCAAGAGAAAAAAATTGAATTACTCAGTGGATGGCCATTTTTCCATCAAAGGAACAAACTATTACAACTCATCATCTTTTAAATTATATCTATATTTGAATGTGATAACAAAGTAATTATATTTTAATCAGTCTTTATAATTCTTTTCTTAATATTAAGTTTTATTCTATAAATATAAACTTTATATTATAATTATGAACATCATATTTTCTATCTGTAATTCTTTAAAATGACATTCTCATGTTTGCATTTGGAATGAGAATACTACCATGCAAAAATTGATCTTTGGGGAAATGTAGTTCCATAAAAAACATTATAATTTATTTTCTGTAGTCTACTAGTCAGCTAAAGGTTAAGGAAGTGATGTTCAAGACATCAAGGTCAAGGTTTCCCATCATCCAGTAATATTTTTCTTTTCCAGATTTCTGTCTTGGTTACAGATCTAGTCCAACCTTTTGCAAAGTACTTGTTATTGATTAAGAGAGGAGCTAGGTGAGGGAGCATGGTTGCCTTAATACCATTTATCTCCACTCATTTGTATCAGCAACCATCATATGCCTGGAAAAAACAAAAGTTGTTTTTTTTTTCTCACAAGTTTGTTGCATATTTCTGAATAATTTTTATCATGTGTTCATATTTGTACGTGGGCTTGATAGCAAATATTTAACTTTAGGATCTGAGTTACTACTCTCACATATTTCTTTAATATGCTTCATAATTTTTTCCATACTGGCAAACAGAAGAGGAAATGTATATATGCAAAGAAGCCATCTTCTTGTGCTGTCCAGTATAGTAGCCCCTAGTCTCACATAGCTATTTAAATTTACATTAATGAAAATTAATTAAAATGAAAAATCCAGTGTCTCCATTCATGTGCCCATGACTTTTCTGGTTGTAGCACTGAAAACCTTATATCCAGGACACCTCTCAGTCCCAGGCAAAACACGATGGTTAGTTACCCTGGTTTTATCTGAGTTCCCTCTCCCTACTCCAAGATATCCTCCGTCTTTATCATTCTTTTCCCATGGAATGCTCAGTTTCCCTCCCTTATTCCCAGTTTTCCCCTTTGGAATATCCAATTGCTCTTAGGCAATAAATTCTTTTTCCCGTATTCCAAGAAACCTGGACATCAGCCCCATCAGGTTTTAGCATAGACCACTGGTCTTTCAATCCTGGCTGCCATATTAGAATCATCTGGAGACCTTTTTATAAAACATCAATACCCCCACCTCCAGAGGTCTGGTTTTTTTTCTCCTTCTTTTTTTAAAGGTTTATTTATTTTTATTTTAGAGAGACAGAGAAAACATGCAAGGGGTGGGGGATAGAGGGAGGGTGTAAGGAGAGGGAGAGAGAGAATCTCAAGCAGATTCCCTGCTAAGGCCAGAGCCAACACAGGACTTGATCTCGCAACCCTGAGGTCATGACGTGAGCATAACACTCAAGAGACTAAGCCACCTAGGCATCCCCAGAAGTTATGATTAAGTGGGTTTGATAAGCTGAAACTTGCTCCTACTCGTTTGAGGTTGCTGATTGTTAAATTTTCAGGAATTTCATGAGTCCGTTGTTAAATATAGCCATTGTTAAAAATTATATAAACTTGAAATAAAGTAGTCATGTTAAAAACAAAGGTAATAATCTTCACTTCCTAATTATTTTATTATGTTTTACTGTTACCTATTCTCCTTAAAGTTATTTATGCCTATCATGTTTGTTTCACAGAAACACTATATAATGGTGTGCTACTGAGCGTCTCTTCCAAAGTTTGTATTCAGTGATGGCTTGTAGTAACTTGAAATTGTTGGGAGTGCATGTTTGGACTGATGGAAAAGAAACCAAGATCTGCAGTTTTCTAAGCCGGTTCTTAAGATGGAAAAAGCCAGATAGTAGTGACAAAAAATGGATTAGCAAACTGTATCCCAAATATTCAGATTTGCAAATCTTAGAATTGAGGTCTTTTTCTGCACTTCCTCCTCAGTGGGGAGAACTTGCTAATTCCAGCTGAAGAGATACTGAGCAAAGGCCACTGCATGCCATCTTTTATTAATTCCCGAATCAGTTCATATCTGTTGTCTGGCCGAACTCTAGCTTCCCATGGTGTGTGGATGAGCTGCCCTTCCTTGGAGCACCATCTCTAACTCAGTTACCTCTGACTTACTGTGGCCAAGAACATGTCTTTTCTGGTTATGAACAACTTTATCCCACCTCATGGCATGTCCTATACAGAGTATTAGATGATATATCAACAAATGAATATGTTTTCTATTTATAACTCAAAGGCATTGTGGCTCTAGTAAAACTTATTTTTCCCCCTTTCTATCCATTTTGATCTTAAAAGAGTGCCTGATCAATAAAATAAACTGGGATGATCATCTTTCCAATTTTCTGTGTTTGATGATCTATATCACTCTGCTGAATATGTATGTATATGTGTATTATACATCTATGTTTATACACATATGCACGTGTGTGTGTGTGTGTGTGTGTGTGTGTGTGTGTGTGTGTATACATATCCATCGCTAGCTTTAAGAACCAAAATAATTGATTGTATTGTCATCATCTTCTAGAGCAGTGGCTTTCAAATATGGGCTGAAGGCCAGGTGTGATTCAGCATTCCCTGGGGTGGTTTTTCATATTGTATATGGTTGTCTTCAACTCTTCACTAAAGTTCTTATCCTCGTCATATCTTTCATTGATAACTTGGAAATAGGAGCTTTTGGTTAGGTCTTAATACCAGCAGGTCACCTCTCAAAAGGACACACTCTTTCTGTATTCCACATTGCCTCAGTCCCATTTGGGCAGTTACATGGCATGAAATAGAACTGAGTTTAAATGGATATATAAGACAAAGGCCTGAGAACAACCTAAATGTCTATCCCTGGTATGGGAAAATTTCCTATAAAAAAATTGAAAACATAGTAACATTAGAGGAATTTTAAGAAAAAGTTATGTCACTTATAATCCCATTATTTGTTATATAACTATTCTCGCTTTTGCATATCATTTCCATAAGCACTCATTTGCCCTATGTAGTCATAACCACAGTGTGCATTTTTTTTTTTTTTTTAATATTCTGGTACACTCTCTTGCCCATCATGGGACCTTTTAGGTTGATGGAATCTTATTGTTTCTAGCTTTAGTAGTCACACTCGATGTGCACCACAATTTATGAAATCCTTCAGGTTTTTGGAGTTAATGCTTACTAGTCTAAACCTTCACTTACCTTAGATCCCCTGTCAATGCCACCACCCCCAGCCACTTTGAGAACATCTGCTATAGCTATGGCTCAATGACTTCTGCTTTTCCAGTCCTGTTCTTTCTTGCAACTCCTCCTCTTCGTCCCCATGGAGATGCTGTCAGAAATGTTAGTGTTTCCCTGGGAGAGCAGGAAAGAAAGGGTTGATAGGAAACGGTATTAGCAAAGCTTTAAGAGATGGTGGGTGGAAAAACTAGAAGGACGTTGGGTGATTGTGACAGAGAATTGATGAGCACGAGTGTGGGATGTGTGAGTGGGTGGGAGACAACACGGGGAAACAAGTGGAAGATGGGTACAGGGAAGGTTTTTCACTAGAATTAGTGCTTTTCACACACAATTGGTCAATAATGCTCTGTGGGTTGTCTTCCATTCACTGTCAGTGGAGGCAGATCTGGTTTATGTGAGGTCTAGAGCTTATACAATTTGGGTGAGAGGAACCTATTTAAAATTAGGCCCCAAAGTGGATATTTATTTAGATTAAGAAAGTAAATCATGACGAATTAATGGAGGATTGGAGATTTAGATCCTTTCTTTTGAGACTTTTTTAAGTTTTTCTCAGAAGTACTTATATGGAAATACTCCTTAATTGTTAGAGAGTTGCTGGCTTCCCTTCCCTACTTATGATAATCTATAGCTCCCAGCAACTTCCAGTACTCTCAGGGCTGGGGCAAGTATGGGTCTTGAAGCTTAATCTTCATTAACTTTACATGAATTCACTCTGGTTGGGAGCAAGGGAAATATGGTGGAATTTAGTAACTAAAACAAAACAAAAAAAGATTCAGGCAGCTGTGATTTGGAGATTTTTAGCCTTTCTATTTTTATATTGTTTGGTTATATTGTTCTCTTAATAGCATAAGGAAAATTAGCTTTGTTAAAGGGATAATTCAGAGATTTATTTTTAAAAAATTATCTTTGTCCGGCATCTAGTTCATCTTCTGAGTAGTATGGTATGCATCTAACAATTTGTATTCTGCCGGTGACAGAAAGAAAGACGATTTTCGATGAATAGTGCAGTAAATCCTCACATTATCAAATACTGCCTGCCAGGCATTGTCCTAGGTACTGTGGGAAGATGTAGAGAAGCCTAGAATACCCTCCTGGCCCGTGCCTATGATTATTTTCATACAATTAGAGCAACAGGACACCTTTTGAAGACAATGAAACTAATGTGTGGGTTTTCTCAGCTTTTTACTACAACTTTATCATTCCAGTTCATGGGTTTATTTCTCTTCAGAAGATGGGATAATTTGATTGATAACAGAAAAGAGACTAACTTTTATCTGCGATACCTAGCCACCCCTATGCTTTGGATATCTGAATTTGGATTTAGATATTTGAATTTGGAATTTGCGCTACCAGTGGCACAAGAGCACCATGAATCCATTTGAGATTTATGTTTCTATTTGGTGGTCATTTTTTTTTTTTTAAAGTTTGAGGCTTTCTAGCCATATGTATTAATAGAAAGTTTATTTATATATTTAGGAATATGTGGAACAATTAAATGAATAGAAGGAGAAAACTGAGGTTATCTGTAAAATAGTGGCAAGATTTGTTTCTTGAATGGCCTCATCACTGTGTGTGCATTATGTCCTTATTTCCATTGTATAGCCCTTGATTTTTGTCTTTCTGTTTAAACCACGTTTCCCAGATATGTATTTATAATCCCTGAGCTGTTCTGTTATTTCACCTACATTATTTGAATAAACATTGGAAAAACAAATTCAGGATATGCGTTAAGTACAGATACTAAAATGTTCCAAGATGACGTTCATTTTCAAAGGAATAACGATGAGACTGGAAAGATTGGAATAGTCAAGGTCATTGTTAGGATTTTAAGAACATTCCTTAAATGTTGGGCAAAATATGATGGAGATTATTAATTTTCATGTGTGGATTTTATCACAGTAGGCAAGTGTTAGACTGCTCATTTTAAAGGCAAAGAAACTTGAGATCCTGTGAATGCCTTCCAACATCTCATGGAATAACGATTAGCAGTAGGTGCCGAAACCACTCATCTACTCTACTTTCTATTCTATTCTTTCTTTGCTTTGCTTGCTGGCTTGCTTCCTTCCTCTCTTTCTCTCTCTCTTCTTTCTCCCCTTCCTTCCTTCCTTCCTTCCTTTCCCTTTCTTTCTTTCTTTCTTTCTTTCTTTCTTTCTTCCTTCCTTTCTTCCTTTCTTTCTTTCTTTCTTTCTTTCTTTCTTTCTTTCTTTCTTGCTTTCTTGCTTTCTTTCTTTCTTTCATCTTTCAGCTGTTGGGGGGAAATGCCAGTGTATTCACTTCAGCCTATTTCCTGACAGGCATTTGCATCCAGGTGTAAATCTCTGTGCACAGTAAGATACAATCTTCCCTTCCTAGACCCGCTGAAGAGAAAAACTGCGTCTGGATCAAAATCAGGGAAAAGCAATTGGTCGGGGCATCAGCTCCCATGCAGAGCTGGTTGTAATGAGAGCAGCTTTCCTTGCACAGTCCTGACAGCCTTGAAGGTGCCCAGAGAATTGCCAGGTGGGCAGTCAGCAGGGAAAGTCCACAGGCCAGAGCTGGATTACTGTCCCAGCAGTTACCCGGACTAAATGCAACCACTGAACCTTACGGCTGTCGGCACACTCTCTCTCTCGGGGAGATTGTCCTTCTCCATAGCAGTTAATTTGTTTTTACCTCTCAATTAGCTTTTTCACAGAGTGTTTGAGATGCTCAAGTCATTGAGATTCTCTTCCTACATATGCTCCCGTCCCCTGAATTACCCACTGACATCTATGTTAGCCCAACTCACCATGGATATTATCAAGCGTCAATTCATCATCTGAACATAGAAATGAATACAGATTTTCTACTAAGTGCAAATGAAGTGATACATTTACACCTACTTAAGATTCTACATACAATTTCAATAATGTTTTATGAAAAATGGATTACTTACTAAAATAAAAATGGACTGCCATAGATGGCAAACTTTTATACAGGTTTTAGTTACCCAGTTTCCCCTTATTCATATTAAGGGGAAAATTAAATTTGTAGGCATATTTGATATATTCTAAAAAGACACTGAATAGCATTAAAAACATGTACCCTATCTAAAGATGACAATGTGATTTCTGAGGCTGAGAATTTGGGGAAGTCTGATGATTTAGCTCATATTTAATCTTAAGATGTTCATTTCCCCTAGTGAAATAGGATTTGGGAGATGTGACTATGTTTTTCTCATCAAAAAGAAGTCCTCATTTTCTTTGAAAAGAAATATATTAAATCCAGGAGCTTCCAAAAAAGCCTTAACTTACCAAACTCTGGTATATGGTATATCATATTATACCCACTACTGACAAGATCTACATACCTTATACTTTAATCCCAATTAAATACAATTTTAGGCACTAAATTAATTTCAACAAAATGAGATCTTTGTTTTATTTCTTCTTGAAAGCTCCTCATGTATAAAGGGCTTATTGAAATTACTTGGCTTAGGACGTGACAGGCAAGCACATTTGCCTTGCCACTGTCATCTAGATAATTTTGAACATTTTCATATCTTAGTGAGACCTTTAATTGGATACAAAGAAAATATTTTTGTAGAACTTTCGCCTTGTTTTGGAAATTTTACTTTGTCAATAGACACAGAAAAATGGGATGGCAGGGAAGCTCTTTAAAAGAAATATTCTAACAAAACAATGAAATGTGACATTTTTAAAAAAGATTTATTTATTTATTTTAGAGTTGGGGAGGGGCAGAGCGAGAGGGAGAGAGAATCTTAAGCACACTCCACGCTAAGCGGGGAGCCCTGTGCAGTGCTCTATTCCACGACCCTGAGAAAACTACCAGAGCCGAAGTCGAGAGTGGTTGCTTGACTGTCTGAGCCACCCATTGCCCCCGAAATGTGACTTCCCAAATGCTTCAAGACAGGGAAATGTAGTCCTGCTCCCATGTTAACTGTGAAGCCTGTGATGGCCATTTTGCAGGCCTCTCCATCCTCAGCCTCTGTTGGCCTTCAGCCATCCCCACCCCCTGAGCCCCCAGTTTAGACTGTCAGGTACCCCATGTTCTCATTTACCACCTTTTTTCAAGATTCATTCTTTTGAAAAGGGCGTGCCATACTTTCTTTCAAGCTAAGACAGTTTACAACAATATATTTTTCTTAGATTAAAATTCTTTTTTGGGATCTACTATATAAACAAAAGTAGGATCTACCCTAGTTGAAGCCAGGATGGTGGCTGCCAACAGAGACTCACTCAGGTTTGTTTTCCCGCTTGGGACCACAGACCTCCGTTCTTGCCCTCCACCCACCCCAAGCCTGCTGAGGGATTCCAGAGAGCAGAGACTGAAAATCACAGCCTCAAAGGATCAATAACCTATACGGCTGAATATCATTTCCTCCGTGGTATTTTAATTATGACAAAAGAGTAAATCTCTAAGTGGCATTTCAAGTATTGACAAGTTGGTGGGAGAGATATTTTTGGCTTTTGGATCTCACCTAAAATTCTGCCCCATACGCAGTCACCCAATTTGCATCTGCTGAATGGTGGGCTCTGCTTCAACCTATTTATAGAGGAAACTTAAAGCATCTCGTTTAAAATAAATTATTTTCTCAGGTATTCCTTTAATGGGCTTTAAAATATTATTTGACTTTTTGTCCAGATACCATTTAAACTGATAAAGTTTAACAACTATGTAACTTGTTTTCACCTAAGTGTATTTTCATTTCCTGGGACAAAACATACTGGCTCCTCACCTGTTAAATACTAGTTAACTTGGACCACTACATCAAAAAGTAATGGTGAATTTTATGGTGACTAACATAACACAATAAGAAAAAATAAATTAAAAAAATAAATATTAGTTAAAGACATCTGTCAGGCACTAAAACACTTTTTTGTATATGCAGTATAAACATACTAATTCATTATTAAGTTTTCATTGCCTGAGTCCCATAATTTTAATATTTGTTTTGTGATTATCACTTTATCTAAATATTTAAGTTAGATTGTTTACTATTTGATTGATAATATACATTTGAGAAAATATAGAAAATGTGAATATTCTAAAAATTATCTTGCAAGTCTATAAACATGAAAACCCTACTAGCACATTTATTTGATTTAACGTACTTATAACATTAATTCAGTTTGAGTTGATTTTCTATCTCCAAATGTGATTTTGAATTCTGATTGGATGAAGATTTTTTTCATGGCTAATTAGCATCTCACAAAAGACAAATATTTCATTTCCATTTTCATGTTCTTTGACTTAGGTTAAAAAAACCTTTTACACTAAAATACTTTTCTGTGTCCTTAAATTTTTTCATATCAAGTTTCATCTTATGAAAGTTCCTAATACTATATATAAGACTAAACTTTGATATTTGTAATTAAAACACTAGAAGATTTCGTTTCTGAGGATCTCCTTACCCATTTTGAGTAGATTTGCTCCCGGGCGCGTCATTTAACCTTTGAGAGAGACGTCCCTGTAAGATGTGCTTGCTTTGTAGTATTGAGTGAGTGTGTGTGTGTGTGATTGTGCCCCCTGCACTCAGGATTGCCAGGCATGCGTGTAGTGGATGCCGTGCCCCCTACTGCCAGAATCCCCTCTTTAGGACTGAGATACCCACCCCCAGCTGCCACAGCTCTGTTCTAATTGGGGAGTTGCCCTCTATGTAAAGGAACCATTTCTCCCAAGAACAGGCCCACATCCTGAGGGCAGCCTGCAGCCAACCTTTGCTTCCCACACAGTGCGAAGGCAGGGCTCCCTCTCCTTACTGAGTTCTGGACGACTCTAAAGGGCCGGCAATTCCAGCTCTAGAGCTCCCACCTGAGGCCTCTGTTGCCACTACATCACAGTTCACGACCTACCCACTCCCATTGTCCTCACTCCCGACCGGTGTTGCTCGGAAGAAGGCTCACCAGTATACTTCCTGTGAGTAGATCTTGGCTTCAGAGTCTGCATTCTTGGGATCATAATCCAAACAATGTGTCAGTTAACCTTGTTTCAACATCTTTAATTATATCCACCTGAAATATGCCAAGTACTTTTGTGTGGCTATTTTATACTCCTGTTCTTCACTGGACCACTAGTAGTAAATCCTGTTTCTGCACAGCCTCTCAACTGTTGGCAACACGCTGCAGTGTCATTTTCTTATTATTGCCTCCTGACAGCATTGTATCCTGAGGTTTTTGGAGCTTAGGTGTTTGGCTTCTACTCACACACAGAAGAGCTTCCTGGGTGGTCTGCCCAGCAGTTATGGAGAGTTTGGGAACCTGCTGTTCCTCCACAGCTAGCTCTTAACCAGACTTCACAGTATTAAAGGCTGGCTAAAGGCACTGAACTAGACCTTATATAAGTCCTTAAACAGATATGATGAATGATGCCGGGCAGACCTGTCAAAGAACCACATTAGGTCAAAACTCTTTCAGGTCATCTTTCCCCCCAAAGGGTAAGTTTTGGTCACTGTATATTAAATAAAATCTTTTTAGTGCTTTGTTGATATTTTTCTGCCTTCACAAATACCACATATGGACAGTTATGTTCAGTTTGATTTATTTATACCCATAGACACAAATATCATATTTCAGAAATATTTGCTTAGCTACAAATTTTATTTCCCAACCCTGCTAATACACAAATGAAAAAGTACAATTACCCAGGAATGAACAATAGAAATAGACCATTTCTAACCATGTTCACGGTTACCACTCTGGTTGGAGCCCCCATCATCCATTCTTTAGATGGTGATACTTCCTGCAGTCTGCTCTCTGCCCAGCAGCCACAATAATCCTTTTAGGTTAGATTCTGTTTCTGCTCTGTTCCAAACCCTGCAAAGGTTCTCCACTTCTCTGCCAATCTCTTAACCCTCTGACTTCATGTTACTGTCTCCCTCTATCACCTTGCTCTGATAACACTAGTCTTCTCGCAGTTCTTAGAATATACCAGCCACATCTTTGCCTTAGTTTCTTTGCTCAAGCAGCTCCCTCTGCCTGCAATTCTCTTCTCCCAGCCTATCTGCTTGGTTAACTCTTCCTGCCAAGTCCCAAATGAAATTGGTTGAGACCATTGTCTGTTTCTGTTATTGTCTGCCAACTTCCTCTCTGTCAAGTTTTCCCTTGTACCAAATGGCTGCATGCATTTTTTTTTAAAGATTTTATTTATTTATTTGACAGACAGAGATCACAAGTAGGCCGAGAGGCAGGCAGAGAGAGAGGGAAGCAGGCTCCCCGCTGAGCAGAAAGCCCGATGCGGGGCTTGATCCCAGGACCCCGGGACCATGACCCTAGCCAAAGGCAAAGGCTTTAACCCACTGAGCCACCCAGGTGCCCTGGCTGCACGCATTTTTGAGGTCTGGCGGGGGGAATACTGAGTTGGGATACATTTAGTTTGGGTATAGCAGAATGTAATTAATGTTTTGCAGTCAATTCCCTGTATATATAGTAGTGCCAGCTGTTCTGATGTGGAAAGAGCTTCCAGGAAGATGGCTACTACCTGCTGGCTATAGAGTGTGTTGCTTTCTGTCTATGGACTAGTGTGCTTGGCTTCAAAAGTGTGTAGGTGGTGGAGGAAAAACATGGTGTGAAAATAATACAGCCAGCTATTTGTAGGAAGTTCTTCCACGTTTTATAGCTCATATTTTAAAGAAACCTGATCAAGTTTTCCCCAAATTTGACATCAGTCCTAAATATTTTTATAAAATGATCAACAGAGTCATGAAGCTGAGAGAGATTTTTCTTTTTTAAACATTTTTTAAAAGATTTTATTTATTTATTTGAGCTCAATCCCATGACAACAAGATCACAGCCTGAGCCAGAACCAGGAGTTGGTGCTTAACTGATGGAGTTACCCATGTGCCCTCTTTTTTTAAAACAGTTTTTTAAACAATTTTATTTATTTACTTGAGAGAGAGAAAGGAGGGGGGGTGAGAGGGAGAGGGAGAGAGAATCCAAAGCAGACTCTGCGTTGAGCACAGAGCCTGACAGAGATTTTTCTCATCAATAATAAAAAAAATTTTGATTAACCATGCCAGATTAACAGTGCTAAAGAATTATTCCTATTCTCCTTATAGAAAATGTTACCAAATTACCACATGAAAAGATGATCAAAAACAATTCAGAGAAAACATGTGTTGGATAGGTAATGGAAATATTTTGTAATATTTTTACTATGTGTGAGCTTTTTAATGTGTGTAAATTGTGATTTCTTTTCTCATTTTAAATGAATATTTTGTATCTAGTTTTACATTTGTAATTTTGCATTCCTTTTATTAAAGAAGGCCCACCAAATTCTATTGAAGGTCTACCAAGTTTATATAATTTGGTGGTCCTTCTGTAACAAAAAGAATGAACAGTTAGCATTTAGAAGACCTAGATGTACCCTGACTATGCTATATGATTTACTTAACTTGTTCCTCAAAAGCAGGAATCTTAGCTCACTGGTGTTTCTTACCTGAGCAGTGCTTGGCATGGTAGGCACTCAGTAAATATTTGTTGAATGAATGAGTCAATCAACAACATTACAATAAAACATTGGTGTTAATCTTATTTAATTCTGCTTTTAAAAAGTCAATATTGACATGAAGGAAAATAAAAAGACTGTAGTTCATGGAAAACATTCCTTAAAACTTTTTACTTGTTATAACTAATCATAGAAGTAAATTCTTATTCATAGGTATTTTTTTTTTTCACTAGTCATTAGCTACCATGTTTTCAAGAGGATCTCGATGACTATTTTTTTTTTTTTTTCGATGACTATTTTTAAAGGTTCTATTATCTTACTCTTTGGGACCCAAGACTAGCCTCAGTTAGCTTTTTCCATCATTCCACTCCAAGGATTAGAATTTAATTTTAGAGTTGTAGGGAGGTGAGGCCATGCAGAGAGCCACTGGGAAGCCAATACTGCAGTCAGTTTTTCTTAAGCCAAGAATCAGGCAGCAGGAAAATAAAAGACTATTTTTTAATTTTTCAATATTTAGTCAATCACAGAAACTCTGTTTAGAGAGTGCTCTTTGTTTAGACATTGGACGGTAGAAGTAAAAATACTTCTCATGCAAAGGAAGAAAAAAATAAATATAATACTTGGATTTTAGAAAAATGAACATAGTAATGAAGACCCTAAAAATGAGAGGTGAGCCTTAAGAAAAGCAGAATCTCATAGGATTTCAGTTTGGGGAATTTTTATTTTTGTAAAAATACAGAAACAATACATTATATAAATGACTGATGGACGGCAGCCTTCTTTCACTTAAACACCTATGCTTTTACTTAAACTCTAAAACATATATACATGTATTTAAATGCCTTTATAGGGATTCTGGAGACCAGAGCCAGCCTTGTTTATTTGTTTGTTTGTTTTGGAGAACACTTCTGGATATAGAAGGGCAGACAGACTTCTTACTGGTAGTGAAGGAAGCAGAGAGCTAATGAAGGTCTTAGGGATTGGCCAACTTCTTTTTGCTTTCTCAGTTTGGCAGTAGTACTCACACTGCTCTTTTCTAGAACATAATTTTCTGCACTGTCATTCCACATCTAGCAAGTTTTGACGAAGGAATATTAGTAAGTTCCAAACTGTGCTTTTGTCAATGCTAACTTTGCAGAATGTGCGACGTCCAGAGTTGTGACCATCCCTGCCAAATGTCATAGTTGTTTAAGAGCTCTGTTCCAGGTGAGGGCTCTGAAGAGATTGTTGGGAGAATAAGATTTTCCACCCAAATTATTTCCCGTGGGTTTGCAGGCAACCCTAGGTTGGATTTACAAAATTCCTTGCAAAAGTAGAGAGATTTCTTGCTCAGAATTGTGTATGTACTCAGAAAAGAAGTTTTAAAAAAATCTTGATTAACAAAAGATGCTATAGGGTAAAGTATATCAAAGTACCAAGGCTGATAGCTGTATTATCTCCAGGGACTATTAGCATGATAAAAAGCACTGAGTAGAGAAATACCTACAATTCTTGAACAGTATTACTCTTTTTTTAAAAATCTATCTTTCTCTTTCTTTCCTTCCTTCCTTCCTCCTTCCCTTTCTTTTTCTCTTTCTTTCTTTCTTTCTTTCTTTCTTTCTTTCTTTCTTTCTTTCTTTCTTTCTTTCTTTC
>NW_019154106.1:30818400-30906613 GCF_002288905.1 Enhydra lutris kenyoni
TTTTTTTTTTTTCTTAAAGATTTTTATTTATTTATTTGACAGAGAGATCACAAGTAGGCAGAGAGGCAGGCAGAGAGAGAGGAGGAAGCAGGCTCCCTCTGAGCAGAGAGCCCGATGCGGGGCTCGATCCCAGGACCCTGAGATCATGACCTGAGCTGAAGGCAGAGGCTTAACCCACTGAGCCACCCAGTCGCCCCTTAAAATCAGTTCTTGAGTTCACTATATAACAAGACAAATGCCACTAATCCTGAATACACTTTCCCTCCTTTTCTTGCTCTTTTGGAAATCTAAGTTAGGAAACTCTTCCTCTACCTACTAGGTTTCTGTGACCGTCTGCAGGGTAGAAAAGGGGGAGAGGGAGGTGGGAGGTACAGATGTCCTCTGCCAAGTTGCCTGAGTACTTGGCCATCTTCCTGTCTCCTCCCATCCTGCTTGTCCTGTGCTTTGGAACCTGCCAGGCGTCTGACACACATTGCCCTCACCAGCTCAGTCTTCAGTAGGATGTGGTTTTGTGTCTTGTGGTCCTGGCTTCAGCTGCCTGGCCTTATTAAGGAGTATGTGGGAGGAAATGGAGGGAAACCTCCCCCCAAAAGTCCTGTCAAGTAGGCTCCCCGTCACCTGGTTGCCCGTGGGCCAGTTTTCCCTTGAAATTGCTGGATTAATTCTCAGATCATTCTGGTGTTCCCCAAGTTCTTCTGAAATTAGATTACTTAGAAATGGAGGCCTTCTGTCCAGGGCAGCCTCACCTGTGAGATGGCAAGCTGTGAGTTTATCCTGGAAACAATATTCAATTTTGGACTTCCCGCATCTGCCTTGCCAGAACCTAGCCCACGACAAGCCTTGCTGGTTGACAATAGGTTATGTTTGTTGAATGAGTAATTGCCCCACGAGTACCCTACTGAGCCCATCCTCACTGGGCATTCAACTCAGTAACCACACAGCTTCACAAAGCAAGGGACCCCATGTCTCCCTATGGCCAAGCTTCATGCCTGGCACATCCTAGACTTTCAGAAACCTTCGATGAGAAATTGGATCTTGTGTAGCCGTACCATGGGATAGTATTGAGCCATAAAAGGGAGTGGATTTCCCACTACATGCTATGGTGTGGGCGAACCATGAACACATTGTACTAATGGAAATAAGCCAGAGCCAAGGATAAATGTGGTATGATTCTGCTTCCGTGAGACACCTGCAGTAGTCCTGTTCAGAAACACAAAGTAGAACGGTGGTTGCCAGGATCTGGAGGGATCGCGGGGAGAAGGGAACTGTTGTTTCATGGATGTAGAGCTTCAGTCTGGAATGAGGAGAAAGTTCTGGAGCCTGGATAGTGGTGATGGTTGCACAATGTTGTGAGTGTACTGACTGCCACTGAATTATCCACTTTTAAAAATGGCTAAAGTGGTAAGCTTTATGTTATACATTGTTTACCAAAATTTTAAAAATCACCCAAAAAGGAAGAAAAAAAAAAAAAGGAATGCTGCTTTTCTTATCTCCTCCTCACCATCCACTGAGCCTCCCTTTTTCTTTTAAGCCTGGACAGTTGGCTGATCTCCATCTTTGAGGATTTCTCCCTGCTGGGGGTTAAAGGGCAACATGGGGCCCATTTTCTGGTCTGGGCACCCTGGTATTGGTCCTCTAATTTCCTCAGCCACAAAACAAAATGCTGTTTCTGGATGCACCTGGGCATTCCCCAAATCTGCTTCACCTGCCCACCAAGACGGAGGTCCTGCCCTGGCCTTCCCTCTACCCTGTCAGGCTCTTTGCATGGTTGATGAGCTTAGCCTCCCACACAGCCCAGTTGGAAGGCAACAGATGCTGTAATGTTATTTTTAATAATTCAAGGCACACCACATTGGAAAACAGGTCATAGTGGGGTTTTGTTTTGTGCCTTCCCCCCTGCCCTTGTGTTTTGTTTTTTTCAAGATTTTACTTATTTGAGAGAATGAGAGAGAGAAAACGAGAAGGGGAGAGTCAGAGGGAGAAGCAGACTCCCGCTGAGCAGAGAGCCTGATGTGGGACTCAATCCTAGGACTTCAGGATCCTGACCTGAGCTGAAGGCAGTTGCTTAACCAGCTGAGCCATCCAGGTGCCCCCTGCCCTTGGTTCTTAAAGCAAACTCCGCTTATACCATCTCCTTTCCAGCAGGGGAAAGGAAAATGGGTAACAGAGGCTTAATTATGACACTTGTACCTTTATTCGTTACCAAAAAGAGGGACACAGTTGGCATGTTTGCAAAGGCACATGTCTTTGGTTTATAAAGCCTCTGCTTCCAGCTCCGGGGCCTCAGGTGCCCCCTGCAGGTGAGATTTGTTCCTGTGCCGCCCACAGCACACAGACCACGGTATTCTATTCACCCCCGCCGGCCCTTTATCAGGATAGTGTCTGTCTTCCTCCAAGGCCCTCAAGAAGGCAAGAGCGCGTTGCAGAGTCACAGGGAAGAGATGGGACTAGATAGCTGGTGTGAGAGAGAAGCCGGCACTGGCCTTTCAGGCAACTGAACCTGTGGTTTGGGCCAACCGGGCTACCCAGGCAGCTGCACGGGGCTGTAAGTCTCGCCCTGAAGTTAAGCCGTTCCTCTCTCTCCTAGCCGAGGCAACTAGTGTGTGTGTCTCCTCGCTGCGCAACGTGGGAAGTTCCTCCGAGGGCCAATGCTTCTTTCTAATTGCACGGAAGGGTGACTTCCAGGCTGCCAAGCGGAGGGACTTGGGGGAGAAGGCTGGCTTCTTCACAAACTCCAGAGCTAAGAAGAAAAAAGGAGGCCAGGGAGGGAGTGGGGCAGGTGTCTGCCTTTCCTCTGGATGTTCAGGATGACACATCTGGTGCCAGGGAAGCTGCGATTTCCAGCTGACGGGAAGCTTTGCAGTCGAGGGAGGGCTGAGCTGTCAGGTGAGCTGGAGATCAAGAATTATCGTGACAGCTTCATGGCATGTGAAGGGGGCTGTGAAGTGCGGTGTGATTTTAACCAGCGGTGGTTAAATTAGCTTCTGTTGGACCCGGTGCGATATACCGTCGGAGACGGGCCGATGGCGCCTGGGAGAGCGGGGCGTGAGCAAGGTTGCAATTCTGAAGTGTGTCGTTCAGAAAAGCGGCTGTGTGTGGAAACTGGCCCCTAGCTTCTGAATCCTGCTTCACGGAGATGCCAGGCTATGGCAGTGGTGTTAATTAGTAGCTCGTGCATGCTGCCAGTGAGCCTCTCCAAGCGCCCTGTTATTAATATTCCGAGGACCCCAAGTCACCGCCTTCCTGGAACTTTCCCAATTTAAGATCCTGTCAAAATCTAACCACCTGTGGTAGCCAGCTAAGCAGCCTTGACTAACGTTTTGCCCTGTGCTCTTACGTTCCACGGAATTGTCTATGCGAGACTGAGCCAGCGAGCAAGTGCCTGTTTGAAAAACTTCCACTCAAAAGTGACCTGAGGAAGTGCCTTTTACTAAGTAATCAGCCAGAGGAAATAGGCTCCATCGAGCTATCTAGCCATGCTTGCCTATTCATTGGGGACTCTTCAAAGGTCTGGAGCAGGAGGGCCTGTTATTTGATGAGCTGAAGCTTGGGAAATTCTAGAAAGAAAAAGTAACATGAGCGACTCTGTGTGTGTGTGTGTGTGTGTGTGTGTGTGTGTGTGTGTACGTGTGGGTATACACCTACACGTATATTGCTGATATATCTTGTATGTAAATTAAAAGCCGCACATTAATACTTTGTGCCAGTATTCTGCCAAAAGTTTTGCAGAAGTGATCTCACTTTACCCACATAAGCAGATACTCTGTTTTTGTTTGAAAGATGAAGAGACCGACAAGCTAGTAGACCTGGGACTTGATTGATCTGGGATTCCATAATCCATGTTCATACCCCCTACCTCCATAACAAGTGTGGTAAACAGAACCCCCCAGGTCCTCGCAGCTCTAAGTGGCACGGCCAACATACCAGCTGTGAGCCCTTGCACGTTACACCTTCCATGTAAACCCACCAGGCTCCCAAACCTTAATCTTTGCAGGAGGCACCTAGAAGTCTATTAATAGCAATCTCGAGTCTTTGTGATGCAGCCTGCCCAGGGCTTGTCTGAACCTGGGGAATTTGTAGATGTTGACCAGCAAGTACCAGGGCTGTGAACCTGAGTAGCCCCTGTGAGCAGAACAGGACCTTCTCTTTTCCAAATCCTGCTTTCCCGGGGCGTGCCCAGCCCCCACTGACTTGGGTAGGGGAGTGTAAACAGTCATTCACCTGTCCTAATCTCAGATTTATGGTCCCGCAGCTCCCTTCTGCCCGCACCACAGCGCTGTGTACTGCAAACACAGGTGACCTTTGCAGCGATTGCATCTCAACCCAGTTCCATATAGAAAACCTGTTTTGTGTTGACATTGTTTGGAACAAGTTCTGCCTACATTAACTCCCTTAGCGCCTGCCCCTGGACTTTTGGCCCTGAGAAGCCAAGTGCCCCTAATTGTGAGAGCAAGGGGGAGGGAGCCCTGAAAGCACCCGCAGCTTCTGTCCATCTGAGTCTTTGGTCCAATGGCTTCAGGCAGCTGTAGTGCTCCCCTTCCTTCCAGAGTTTTCTAATCCTTCTCTGTAAGGGGATGGGTTGCGCGTTCTGATTGGCCTACGGGCAATAGGGCGCTTTGTGGGACATTTCCTTACAAGTTGGTTCCCATGTGGTATTTGTTAGTCACAGCTAATTACTAAGTCCTTGGTTGAGGCAATAGACATTGTTCCCCTGGATGCCTCCCCCACCTCTCCCCCCTCACCCCCCATTGCTGCAGAACAAAACCCATTGTGGGGCTCTGGAGGTTGACTGTGCACACATTTTCCAGTGAACCCCTGATGGGCTCACTGCTGGGGTTTCATGTTTCAGGTTGAAACTCAACTGGATAAAGCATTATTCATTGATACTGACACATTTGGTCTCTGCTCTGTGCAGCTATTTCTTCCACACTGGACTTGGTCCCTTATAGGCAATTTCGGCAATTCATTGTGAGTGAGTCACAGTATTTATTTAGAGCATGGATAGTCTGCACAGACTTAGAGAATGTTAGGATTTCTTGATCACAGAAGGACCATCAAGTGCCGTGTTTTGCTGGCTTTGCTTGGAAGCAGAGGTCAGAAAGGAGGAGGGAGCTCAGGGAGTGAGCAGGTTCAGAGCTCCTTCTTCCTAGCCCTCCAGCAAGAGCACCCCTGCATGTACCTGCTTTGGGTGTGGGGCTCCTGCATGAGATTTCTGCAATCTACAAGCAGTCCTGAAATCACCAGTAGTCAAATCCATGGACTCATTCATTTTTCAGATGAGGAAAGTGGCCCACTGACCATCCCTCTCATCAGAGGTTCACGTGAGTTTATAAATGGATGCCAGAACACATAGGTCTCTTCTGTGTGCCCCTGTTTATTAAAGCCATGCTGGGTTAATTCTGGCACACATCACTGGGCTGCTTTCCCGATTCGCTGGCGTTGTCTTGTGGAAAAGGCCTTATTTGGAGGATCTAAAGGAACAGAAAATATCCTATAAAAGCCATAATAACATCATTGAAGTCACATTCCATTTTTGCTAAGAGCCACTTCGATCACACAATACCACAGCACCCCCTGAAGTTGAGCAGTGCACAGCCTAAGCGACTGTATGGAGCGACCCTGTTTTTACTTTACAGGTGTGAAAGCCAAAACCACAATTGGACTAGAAAATTTCAGTTCAGACTTGTGCAGGGGAACTGAAACTTTCTAGTCCAGAGCTGGTTTTGGAGCCGGCAGATCTGAATCTTGAATCTGGGCTCGCTACTTAACCAATCCTAGGAATATTGACAAGTTACTTGATATCACTGATCTTCAGCCTTTTTATCTAAAAATAGAGCTGGCAGTACTCACAGATTGTTAATTCATGGATTGTTTTGAGTAATTAAGTTTAATAGTCTATGTTAAAACCTCTGTGTAAAGCATATCAGGGACTGGATAAATGTTCCTTTTCTTATAATTTAAATTCTGTCTCACTTCATACATGTCCATATAGGCTTGAGTCAAAATGAAAGCCAGATATTTTTAAAGTTTACCCTTAACTTGGAAACTCCTGGATTTTGTCACAAGTTTAACATTAACCAAATAAAATTTGGGGTATCCAAAGACAATGGGCTTGTCTTACTCTTGCAAAGCACTTATAAAACTGAGCACTTCCTAGGGGAATAGGGTTGTGGGTTTCCCGAGAAGCCTCTGCGAGAGAAAATTAGAAAGACTGAAAATTGAAGTCTTATTCCTATGACTCTGGAATCCCCTGGGATGACCTGGGAGTCCAGAGGCTGACTGCCCTCAGACAGACTCTGACAGTGAAATCAGAGCTCCTCATTGTACCAGCTACTTGGGTGTGCTTGGGACGCTTTCAAGCCTTCTTTATTTGCCATTCAGACAGGAACCATAGGCCCAGAAGCTTGTTTTCAAAATCTAGGAAAACAGATGTTTTTGCTTATTTTTCTCTTTCTCATGCCAAAATGCTCACTGAGTTTTCACTGGGTTTTGAACTTGCCATTTTTTTTTCTTTTTACTTTTAAGACAAATCATGGAAAGGGGTCACTGTAAAATGAATGGGAAGGGTGGGCATCCCAAACTGGGAAAGGTCTGTTTCAGACTCTAATGAAAATGTTTAAGAACCTTAAGGTAGGAAGTCCTAGAAGGTAAACGGACGCAAGATTGGCTCATTGAACCCTAAGAGGGTCTACCTCGCGTTACCCTCAGACCTGCGATGTCTGTGCCTCCCTGGCAGCCTGGAATAAGAAAGCAAGTGCTGCCTTTTCCTCCGAGGAAACCGAAAGCACAGCGTCTAGCTGAGCAGGGGAGCGTGGCTGAGAAGAGCTGTGCTGATTGGCTGCACAGGCGCTAGGTGGTGCGCTAGGTAAGACCCAGTGCCGCGTACAGCTCCTGGAGGGTAGAGACGGCCCAGACATTTTAGCCACTGTATCAGTGTCCTCTTGGCTGCTGTAACAAATCACTGCAGGTTTAGTGACTTGTAACACCTATTTAGGATATTCCAATCGGTCGGTCAGAAGTCTGGCTAAACTCTGGATGTCAGCAGGGCTCTGTTTTGTTTTTTGTTTTCGTTTGTTTGTTTTTCTGGGGGCTCTGTGGGAGAATTCCTTTTCTTTCCTTAACTTTTCCAGTTTCTGGAGGCTGCCCACATCCCTGGGCTTGTGTTCCTCCTCCTTCACATGCGAAGCCAGCAACAGCAGGTTGAGTCCTTACGTTACATCACTTTGTTCCTCTCTTCTGCCTTTCTCCTCTGCTTTGGGCGACCCATGTGATTACCCCCATGATGATCCAGGATAATCTCCCCCATTTTAAGGTCAGCATGATGAGCTCCTGAACTCCATCATCAGCATCCTTAGTTCCCTTTGCCATGTAGGGTCATAGATTCACAGGTTCCAGGGATCAGGAATGGACATCTTTGGGGTGGGAGTGGGGGTGGACATTGTTGCCTACCATAAATACAGAAGTCGTTTTCACACTAAATATGACAATTTTATGTATTAGGACTCTTTCACTTGTGGAAAAAAACCTAACTCAAGTTAATAAAAAGAAAAATATTTTATTAGCTTAAATACTTGGAAGGAAATGTATGATTGGCTTTAGGTACAGGTGGATCCATATGTCCAACAAGGTCATCCGGGTACTCTTGTTTCTTTGCTTGCTTTTTCCTTTCTTTCTTTCTTTCTTTCTTTTTTTTTTTTTTTTTTTTTTTTTTTGGTAATGGTTTGATTCTCAAGCACAGGCTCTCTGCATGGTGGCTAAGCCAAAGCCCCCAGGCAATTCCAAGCCTACAGAGTTCTCAAGACCCAGGATCCCAGAGAGGAACCCATGACCTCTTTTTCAGTAGCACCAGCAAGAGCCTGAGGATGACTCCCAGCTTGGCCATACGCACATCCCTAGACCAGTTTCTGTTCAGGGAGATCCTAGAGCAGTGATGAGCTAGCGTTAGCACAGCACATGTACCGAGAGCGGGAGGGAGAGGTTCTGCAAAGAAAATTCAGAGGCCGTTACCAAAAGAAGGGTGAAAGAGCTGGACAGGCAGACACCACTGGTGTCCACTCCACGCTCTCATTGCTGGATTTCAGAACCATGTGCCTGATCCCAGCTCAGAGCTCATTTGACTTGAAGCAACAAGACACTTAAACTTAAATGAGTACCGAAGAAGCTCACCCAGGCCAAGTACTATGTCAGAAGAGGAGTTGTGGGATAGCTGAGAGTATATGGGTTTTGGAACCAGATTGTTTGGGTTCATATCCGGCTTACTGGTTGTGCTTACTTAAGCTCTCTGTGCCTCAGTTTCCTCATCTGTAAAATGGAATTAGTACTAGTAGCTACCTCATAAGCTCGTTGTGAAGTTTAAATGTGTTAATACAAATAAAGTGTTTAGAATGGTTTCTTGACACAGGGTAAGCCCTTGGCAATTAATAGCTTTGAAAGTTATTATTGTTACTCTAAGTAAACCCCTGAAGATGGCTTAGGAACTTGGAAAATAATTATAGGAACCAGGTCAGATACTTTCTTGCTTTCACTTTTTCTAGCTGGGGCCACACAGTCTGTTATCTCTGGAACTTTCTTTCAAGCACATCAGTGGGAACTGAGGTTCTTATTTGTAAGATGAATTTTCACATGGTTTTCAGGTACCCTCCTTTCATTCTGTCCTTTCCTACACCAAATGAATGCTGCGTCCGTATTTCCGAGTTCTGAGTCTTGAGAGAGTCTGATTATCTGGCCCATGACTGGCGTTAAGTAAGAGTGCAACCTCGTTTGGTCAGTCGATAGACCAGGCTGACTTGGACACAGGTCACCTCTTCAGCAAGGAAGGGCCAACTTAAGTCGAAGAGAAAAGTTCAGCTTATCCAGAAAACTGACCAGCTTATCTTTTGCATGTATGCGTTAGCAAGTGGGAGTTTTCCTACAGGAGGGGAAAGAGTCGTTTTTAAAAAATAAAGGTTGTAACTAGATGTTCGGGAGGACAGCCTTGGGAACTGCTTTGTTCTGATGTGATTTAGCCGGTAGCATCTGTAGAGAAAAAATGGTTATTCTCTTGTTATTATAAATGGTAGAGGCATGTTCAGCACCAACTAGAGATGCTCACAAGAGGGACTCAAACCCATTCACTTCTGCATGAAGCGGTCAGTCTCAGAAACTCGCTCCCGGAGCAGAAGTTGTGGAGAGGGTGGACTGCTTCCATTCCCTGTCGGGAGAGCGGATTCCAGAGTGACCCCCAAATCTTCCTTTTGATGACAAGAGGAAAAGCCCACCTTTGCTCTTTGTTCCCTGTTCCCCTGTCAGAGCCCCTGTATTTTTTTCAGCTTTCTCTGTCCAGCGTATTTAGAACATCTCCGTGTACAGGGATTTGCACTCTGCCTTCTGACCACCGGCTTTTTCTCCAGGCGCGTTAGTAAGAATGCTCGTGGTGAAGCAGTGTTATGGTGATCGGGGCGGATCAGAATTTCTGAGCTCTGAGATACTGCAGGAAGGGTGGAAATGCTTCGGATCGGAACTAGGCATCTTAGGAAGCATGAAGATTTGGGGGAGAAGACAAAGCATTGTTAAAATTTTGATAGAGGTCTGCTGGGAGAGTCTCCACTGTAGAGACTCGTGTGCCCCTCTCTGGTTGAACAATTCGGCTCCACACTTGCTTTCAAATGCCTTGGTTTTGAAGCAGTCAACAAAAAAGCATCCCGCTGCCAGGGCCAGCCCTCAAAAAGAGAAAAGAGAGCAATGCACACCGTGGGGGGAATGTGCGGGAGAGAAATATTATCGAGCGGAAACGCGGCTCTGCTGGCCTGATACCGTGTGCATTATCTCCCCCAAAGGACCCCGTGGTTTAATGGATGGGGCTTTAACCTGCCCAGAGGTCAGTCTCTGCTGGACAAGTGGAACCTCATCCCTGAGGGCATCGACATACTCATGACACACGGACCTCCTCTAGGTAAGTGAAGCAAAGGTTGTCCTTTTGTCATAAGGGATGCCTTTTTTCATAATAATAAAGCATAATAAATAATGCTTCAGGGATACAATCCTTTTCCTTCAAAAAATAAAAAGCGAACACAAAAAGAGAAGTCAACGTCTTTAAAAGAAACCAGTATGATAATTAAACTCAGCAGTTCTGCTGGGCTTACAGGTGTTCTTGAAATTAAATTTTTTTATTTCGTTGAGTCAGGGAAAATCAAATGAGTGTGGAGCACCACAGCCTTTTGAGCTCAATCGTTTATTTTAGGAACTGTACTCACTTAGGAGTGAGGGAGGTGGGGTGGGCAATGGAAGGCAGACGCAGACCTCCCAGTCACAGGGCTTGTGAGGGAATGAAATGATGGAAACTTTTGTTTAAAGTAGCTCATTTGGGGTGCCTGGGTGGCACAGTTAGTTAAGCATTTGGCTCTTGGTTTCGGCTCCGGTAGTGGGATCGAGCCTCACGTTGGGCTCTGTGCTCAGCGTGGAGTCTGCTTGAAATTCTCTCTCCCTCTCCCTCTGCCTCCCTTTTCTCTCTCTGTCTCTCTGTCTCTGTCCCTCTCTTTCTCCTAGAGATAAGATAAAGTAGCTCATTTTCCTTTTCCATATAATAGACCTAGGAAATCTTTAAAAGTTTAACGCTTGAGCTGATTATATGAGCAAAGAATTCTTCTTTCTTTTCTTTTTTTTTTTAAACCTACGGTGTTAAATAAGGACTTATGTTGAAAGTTACTTAGAGACAGTCATCCTACAGAATCCTTGAACCCACATCCGGTTTAGATCACCAGCATGCTTCAGAGCTACCTTTAGTTATGAAGATTATGGCCTAGAAGATGATTCTTTGACTTATATGATTATCTTTTAATTATTCAAGAACTTGTGATCTCTTTGGCTTAGCCACAGAACATTTTTCAAACGTGCCTATCACCTTGGTCCCCATCTGTCTGGTATCTATTATGCCAGGACCCTTCCTGTCCAACAGAGGTGTCCTCAAGACATTAAGATACTTCATTTTCAGTAGGAGAGTTTTCTTTTTCTTTGATTGTGGTAAAAAAACACGTAACATGAAATGTGCATTCTTTTTTTTTTTTTTTTAAAGATTTTATTTATTTATTTATTTGACAGAGAGAGATCACAAGCAGGCAGAGAGGCAGGCAGAGAGAGAGGAGGAAGCAGGCTCCCCGCCGAGCAGAGAGCCCGATGCGGGGCTCGATCCCAGGACCCCGAGATCATGACCTGAGCCGAAGGCAGCGGCTTAACCCACTGAGCCACCCAGGCGCCCCTGAAATGTGCATTCTTAATAAATGTCCACATGTATAGTACTAGCAAGGTTTGGTTTGGAAAAAGGAAGAAAATACAATTATTTTCACAATTTTTCCCTTTGGCTTCGGTTGTTGTCCATATCACTTCCCTCCTCTGTCAACCTGAAAAATAAGAAAATCTAACACATGTCCCCTACTGTGAATTTAATCTTTGTAAGTATTGTTTCCTCCAACCCATGTAGGGCTGCTTTCCTTCTCTTACCAGGGGAGTGCTCTGTGTTTCACATAGAAATAGTCAAAGGGAGGACCCAGGTGTGAGTTATGGTGGCACATTTTAATGATAGGGAGAAGCAAGAGAAGAGAAGCCAGCTCTGTTGCAGATAGGGAGATTGTCCAGATTTGCACAAGATCTAGCACTTCCTGACTTTTTCAATATTTAAGAATTACCATCCCCATGCTTTTTTCCCTATTTCATCCCATCCCATCCCATCCCATCCCATGTTTTAAAAGATTATACTTACCAACAACAAGTATCATCCATAATTCATTAATTTCCCTATTTTGCAGTCATTAGAGACTAACTCCTGAATGGTGGCTAGCTAAATATCTGATCAGCATGAGTTACCCATCAAGACCTACAGAGAGGGCATCCCAGCCAACTTGATCCTTTTACTGAGCAGCCTCCTTGGGTACAGACATGATTCCCCTAAGGTTGTGTATTGTAAATAAGACTGGGATATTCTCACCACAGAAACATCCACATGACTCAAGTGTTATCTGGAACACAACTTTGGACAGAACAATTGATTGACAGGTTCATCAAACCATTAATTTTGGTACAGAAGCCAATGGCAGTAGTAATAAGTCTGAATTCTAGCCTCCAAAGAATTCAGACATCCCAGGAACTTTCCACAGGGAGCTTACCATCCCTCTCTCTGTAGCAAACATGGAGTAATCTGGAGAGGGCTATGCATATGGCAAAGTGAGTTCTTCCTCAAGGAGTTCCAAAATAAAAGGTCAGGCAAGGTTTTCACAAGGTGAGGTTGAACCTTAATCAGTACATTATTGGGATTCTTGTGGAAATGCCGGATTGGGGTGGGAGATGAAGATGGGCCCCACTGAGGAGGAAAGAGACTTTACTCTATGAGTAAAGCTCTGTGAGACTTTACTATTATGGTAGAAACAGGCTGCCTTCTCAGGTTGATTATATATGAATTAGATATTTTCCCCCTTCGAGAAAAAGACATCCATGAGGGAATATGCCAGAATATGCCAGTCACTGTGGATTAAGGATTTTTTTTTCTCTGATTAACAGTTTTAAAACCCCTGGTTGAAGTTTTATGGGGCCCCCATTTTCATCTGATGTTCTTTCCAGCCTCTCCAGCCATTTCCCAACCTCCACGTAACCTATTTGTACAGAGATGCTATATTTTCATTTCTACAGTTTCTTCAAGCAAAGTGGAACAAGCTTATCTGTCCATTTCTCCCTGATCATTTCTAAATAGCAGAAATCCCCTAATGAAGCTATGGTCTGGATTCTCACAGATGACGATTTAGCTGTTAGTCCCACCTGCCTTCTTTATACCCATCCTGCTGAGGCGTATGGGTTCCATTTTGACCATCATCATTCAGATACCTGACTTGTGCCATAATTGATGTCCGTTTTTATGGATTTTCTGCATTAAGCATGGAAGTAAGCGGCTTTTACTTTAAAGGTAGTCAATTAGCCCCAGCTTACGGGATGCCGCCATGAGGTCACGTTGTTGCCTATTGTTAGAGAGGAGACTTGAGGAAGAGCTGGACATTTCCAAGATTTGGTCAGCAGGAACCACCAAGGGTTAAGAGCTGATGTACCTAAGGAGGGCTGGGTATCTTGTGGCCAGTTTATGGACAGCCCTTCCTAGCCTGTCTTCTTTGAGCCATCTTAGAGGTAAACTGCTATAAGAAAGATATAATAAAGGAAAAAGTAACTGAATTGTAAAAGAAAGAGATATTGCGGGAACTGCCGGGAATACATGTCATTAGGCCCATGAAAATTTGAAACAAAGCATAAATCAAATCCCTTACAGAAAAAAAAAAAAATGTTAATTAACAGAAAGAAAAAAATGGAAACAAAAAAAAAAAGTTTCAAGAACCTAAAGAAGACAAAGTGACAAGTGAAAAGTTCCTTAAAAGCCATTGTGAGCTTTAATGGAGAGGCTAGGATTACAGATAATGTAATAAACCTTCTGTGAGTTATGGCTTCCTGAAAGTCTAAATGAAACCTTACCTGAAGAAGGAAAATTAAGAGTATTGATTGCATTTTGCCCATAGGTTTTCGAGACTGGGTTCCAAAGGAGCTTCAAAGAGTGGGCTGCGTGGAGCTTTTAAACACCGTCCAGAGGCGAGTCCGGCCCAAGCTCCACGTTTTTGGTGGCATCCATGAAGGTAAGATCAGAAGAAAGGCATTCACAAGATGCTGTGTCATCATCCGTGAACTCATTCCAGAGTGGGGACCTCGGCTACCCTGGGAATGACTGGAGCAGTGGTTGTCAAACTTTTTACCAGGGACAGAACCCTTTTTTAAGGAGAAGCACCTGCTTTTGACACTGATGCGTGTTTGTTTTTTTTTTAAAGATTTTATTTATTTATTTGACAGAGATCACAAGTAGGCAGAGAAGCAGGCAGAGAGAGAGGGAGAAGCAGGCTCCCCGCTGAGCAGAGAGCCCGATGTGGAGCTCGATCCCAGGACCCTGAGATCATGACCCGAGCCGAAAGCAGAGGCTTTAACCCACTGAGCCACCCAGGTGCCCTGATGGGTGTTTTATGTGGAGCTGCTCTCTCTGAAGCAGAGAGAAAGTGGAGAGAAAGAACTAGGTTTGGTTCATCCTATGGAAAGCCCAGCACTCCCCCAGGCAACTTCTGGAATCTCAGAGCTTCCGGGAGGAATGTTTACTAACCACCAATGGAGAGCAGACTTGAGGTCAAAAAGGACATATTTTTTTTTCTTTAAGATAGAAGAAATGGGCTAGATATTAGACAAAATAGCTTCCGTGGCCTCTTTCTACCTGTAAATACTGTGTTTCATATGGAACACATGTGAAGACCCAGGAAGAAAAGGCATTCTCTGAAACAGATAACTTGAGACATGCAGTGAAGGTTCTAGAACAGAAGCGGCAGGAACCTGCACATTTGCAGGTAGTTGTTTCCTTACAAACCTCAGAAAACCCTTTCAGACTTCTCAGAAATCATTAGCACTCTTAGGGTCAGGCTGAGGCTAAACAGAATAATTTAATTTCGCCTTAATGGGAGCTGGTCCAGTTGCCTCTAGTTCTGCCTTTCACAGTAAGCTGGAGTCAAGTTCACAGAACCCGAAAGCCTCCCAGGAAACTTGACGGTTCTAGGTTTTGTCTTTCCTTCCTTTTTTAAGTGAGGGTTTTTAGACATGTACAAAAATGTCCTTCAGCAGGGCTTCTATTTCCTGGCCCTACCGGTCTCTCCCAGTTCCGGAGCTTTTCGTGCCGTGGGTGCGTTTACATAGTAGACAGCTGCTGTATTTTCTCCCGCTCCCCCTTACAGCTTGTCCTCCGCAGTCATTTATGAATCTGCAGGTGAGTTGCTGAGGCCTCTGTGTCTGATGAAATGAGAAAACAAAGTGTGCTGTTCAAAGCCCACAAATCCATTGGCTTCTGGGTTAGGCGTGGATTTAAAAGCATTATGTATTGAAAATCATCCTACTAATGCCTGAGAAAATCCAAGGGCAGGCACCAGCCGAGCGCACGGAATGCTGGGGTGCAACTTCCCAAGAGTGGGCATTGTCCTACCCTGACTTTGAGCCCTAGTCCCAGAGAAGGGGGGACTTCTCTAAGGCGTGGTTCAGGATCCGTGGGGGGGGGGGGCAGGGGATGGGAGCGCGTGTCTAACCGGCATTTCTGGGGGACAGTTATCAGGTTTGAATTCCTGCAGCATGCCTATGAGTTTGTATGTCATCCTTTTTTTTTTTTTTTAATCATTAATTAGCTTTAAGCTAGCCAGACAATTGGGGAATTCCACTGAAGTCCCAAAATAATAAACTTGCTTAAAAGGGAGGAGATCATATTCAAATAAACTTGTCTCACTTTTATTCACTTAAGACAGCTGAAGAGGGCAGAGAGAGGGCAAATACCAACCTCTTGATGGAGAGAGATAACAAGACTTTATGACCCCAGAACTAAACAGTGCACATTTTAAATGCCTCTTTTCTTTTCTTAAGAGATTTTTCCATTGACCCTCATTAAGCTCTCCACAGGCTTACTTGGACACATTTTAGCAAATAGAAAGAAAGAAAAAAAAGAAAAAAGGAAAGGAAAGGAAAAAACCTCAGCTATTTCTGTAAGTCCTGGTAATTTAATTTCTCACATGCATATTTTTCTATTCCACAAGAACCTGATACCAACACAGAATTACAAACTTAATTCTAGAGGCTCTAAGGTAGGTATAAGGTGTCCAGGGAAATGTGCAAACTTGCAAACATGCTGAAAATGTCAACAAATTAAAAATTATAAAAGGGAGCTACATACCGAAGACCCAGAGAAACTTTCTTAGTTTTCTTCCAATAGGTCATGAGAGATTTATGTACTGCATGCAGGAAGCATTCTTGCTTGAACCTCTGGTGATGTCTCTGCAAATCACTGGGAAAAGCGATTACTTGGCTTATTTGAATGAAACGGAACTCAGTACCAAAGCCACACAATTCGAGGGAGATAAGTTCTGGTATTGTTAACTTCCACTGAGGCAGTTTAGAGATTATCTCCTAGATAAGGAAGCTGCACACCTACCCCTCCTAGATCCCAATGCAGCGCCCTTTCCCTCCACACCTGTCCCGAAGCCCGTGTGGGGTTTGGAGGTGTGTACCCTGTGGAATCCCTTTACTCTTTCTGTTCCTAGAACTCAATAATTAATGCAGGGCTTTGAAATGAAAATCGTATTTTAAAAAGAGGGGGAAAATGTTTTTTTTCTTTATTCACACTACGAAAGAAATCACAGTCTTTCCCTGACAAATCTAATGCTTAAGTAGAGAAAAAAAGAATCACTTTTCTTTGAAGTGAGGATTCTCCCTTTAAAGAAAACAGAATGTAATTGGAAGGCAGCTTCCGAAAGCTGTTATCATCTGGGGAGGCTTCATTGAATCTCATCTCACTGCCCACTGGCAAAGATTTTTTTAGTTTTCCTTGCGTGACAGCTCACCACTGAGTCACTCTCATTTGTATCTATTACAGTAAAGCATGACACTCTGTCTCCACAGGTTACGGCATTATGACCGACGGTTATACAACGTACATCAATGCCTCAACGTGTACAGTCAGCTTTCAACCGACCAACCCTCCAATTATATTTGACCTTCCAAACCCACAGGGTTCCTGAAGCTCCGAAAGCCCAATTGGAATGTGAGGGAAGGTCTATAAACTGCCATTTTTCTAATTATAAACTTACATTCTCTTACTTGTTTATTTCCAAATCCTGTGAGTTCTTTTTGTAAATTACTGGAACACAAATGACGCTAGAGGTTGTGCTTCTCCTTTATTTTATTATTATTTTTTTTAAATGGGGCATCCATTCGAAATGAAAGGAGCATTGTGAATTTATAAAATGACTTCCGTTTTCTCAAAGGCCACGCCATTGTAAATTGTTAGTATTCGCCAAAGGACAGCCAAGCTTTCTTTTTAAAAAGGTGATGAAAGTCTTATTTTAATATGCTTTAAGCTGGAAGAAAAAGGAAAAAAAAAAAAAGAAAGAAAAACAGGTAGGTAGTGTTTTAAAAACCACCCAGATTTGCACAACTGTTTAAGAGTATTGTTTGAAGTGTTTTATTTTTTGATGTTTTGTTGTTGTTGTTTTCTTGGTAACCCTTCTTTTTTGCAGACATGGCCTGGATTTATAGCAATCTTTTCAGCAAAAGTAGGCGTGGAAAAGACTTCTCTTCACACTCTCACTATAAAGAAAGCTGCGTCCAGGGAAGAAAACGGCCCTCGTTTAAAGGATGGCTTAGCTAGTGAGATCTGTACTGTGGTTATACAAGATCTCATTGTTTGTTTGTTTCTTTTAAATTATTTTAGCTTTAAAAATATGGAAATGGAATCTGTCAAGAGCAGGTATTTCATACAGTTAAAAAAACAATTGAGCGTGCAGATTCCTTTTCAGTATGGGTTTATATATATAAATATTTTTTGTGTATTATGACTAAGTTAGGAGTTTAATATTGCCAAGGACAGTACAACTGCAAAGGGATGCTTTATAGCAGGGCATCAGAAGTCCGAAGGGGCTGACACATTGTCTCAGAGCTCAAGGTCTCAAAGAGCTTGAGTTAAGTCTAGGTACAGTTACAGGCATGTACAGACTTACGTGGATGCAATGGAAGGTAACTAAAATAAGGCTTAGTCGTCCTTTATATTTAAATACCCTGCATTGTCTTCTTACTTCCTCTCCCTCCCCCCATTTTGCACTGTGTGTCGATGCAATCTTCGCTAGCACAAAATATTGTCGCTAATAGTCATTTCTGTTTTCCCATTGTAAATGCTGTTGAGCTTTATTCTATTTTATGTTATCTTGTTAATGAAATTTAGGAAAGCAGTTGTTTCTTTTAAATTTATTGTGATATTCTATATCTAGCGGCCTTTATATGCAAATAAAATTGCAAGATTTTTAAATCTGTCCTGTTTGGAGGGTTGGCTGGTAGGAGGATGGTGGTTTAGTCCTGGGGAAGGGGTGGGGGGATTTATTCATATGCAACATTAGTACTGCCTTCCAGAAGAATTAGAATAAGTGATTTTTTTTTTCTGATTTTCAATAAATTTTTATTACCCACCATTCACAGGCCAGCAGGTAGATCGATAAGGCACTCAGTCTCCTCTTTCCTTCCATCATACTGTCATCTATCTTGCTGTAGGCTTCCGAGGGTGACTATTTCGTCTTGACCATTGTGATTTCTGTAGGAAGGGTCACATGCAGTGGAGGCTAGGGATGGTTTTGTGGTTGTGTGCGTGCTGGAGAGAGGGTGAACCAGTGGGTAAGAGAGTAACCACTACTCGGTCTCATTTGTCCCCAGGAGCTGTTACCATTGCCCCCTCGCTGTTCTTTATTTATGTCCATCACTAAAATGTTATGGCAGCCAGGAGTCAACAGGCACAATGGGGTGTGGTAAACTAAATAATATTTTCTGTATTTTCTCTGGAACAGCCAGTGAAGAAAAACAGCATGATCTCAAAACTGCAGTGTAGCCCAAAAGTCTACATTCCAGTGCCCATTGGATCGTATTCTGACAGATCTTCCTTTCCTCCTTCTGTTGTGGACTCTTTGGTGTAACTGATGAAAAGAATCCTTGATTTCAGTACCCGCTGGGTAGAGAGAATGTTTTAGGCCAGAATTCCAGCTCAGACTCACGTGTGTAGCCATCTTAATTGTTAATATTGATTAAGTGTCTTGGCTGCCACCCAGCGTGTGTGGTAGACACTTTGGTCTGAGCTCACAGAGCGGACACTTGACCTTCCCAAGCAGAGGTGGTCCATGACCACAGTGGCCATGATGGGCCAAAAGAGGTACTGTGAGAACTTAACAACCCTCCTCTGATCTGCCACATCAATAGAAGAAGGTGTTGACTTCAGGGCGCTTCCTAGGGAGCTGGAGTGAGAGTGAGAGTGACTGAGTGGAAATTTCATCTGGAGCTAAGCTCAGACTTCTGGAAAAGCAGGCTTTCCAGGGACAGGGGGATGATCATGATGACAAGTGTGCGTGTACAGCTTTTGACAGCACGTCTGGACACAAACTAATTAAGCTAAGCACTTAACTAAAATTGCTTTCCATTGTGAGGGGGCAGGAAGCAGCGCAGCCCGCTCAATCTGCGGGGTGGACTGGCTCGTGGTCCAGGTTCATCATTCCATATGTATGAATATAGCCTCCAGGAGGGCCACGGTGACTGTCCAAAGGCCTGAAGCTTTCTCCACTGGGCCTTCTAACAAAGGAACATTTGAAATAGCTCTTACAAATTGGCACTTGCCATCCTTTCATCACCAGGCACTCTGCTGAGCAGGTCTCATATTTTGTTTCTAATCCTCACAAAACCCTGGGAGAGGTCACAGAAGCCCCACTTTATAGATAGGAAACCGAGGCTCCAAAAGTTAAATAAATTTCCCTAGGAAAGTGGAAGGTTCAAAACCAGGTCTGTCTGAATGAATAGCCCCAGCCCTTTCTAACACCTGGCCTCTGGACGAGAAAAGTTGAAACCCTTGAAGAGCTGATGCAAACCTGATATGGGCCTGGGGGCGTGTCTTAGCCCTCCTGTGGGAGCTGTTGGCACATCCTTCAGATTGGACCACATCTTCCCTGCTCAAGCCACAGCGCACTGCAGGGGGTGTGAGCACAGGGCCTGGGGCCAGCGTGCCTGCCCAAGTCCGGGCTCCTGCTGGGACCGGCTCTGATGCCTGCTCGGACCGGTTCTGATGCCTTTGGCTGGGTTCTTACCATCGCTGGAAAAGGGGGTTGAGGATGATGGAGTGGCTGTTAAGCTGTGATACAGGGATTACTGCCTGGCCTCAGTTTGTTACATAAGGTCCCCCGTGCTGTCTTGAAATTCTCCAGGCAGGACCTGTCTGTTGCCTCCTCACCCTCAAGAGCAGCGATGACATCATTTCTGAGAAAGTGTATTTGTTGGCATTCCTTGGAAACCATAATGAACCTCTTTCATAAGAATATGAAGAACCCCAAGGACGTTTGTGAGAGGCAGATAAGGAGGCCTGACTTTTCAGTGTGGGCATCCTATTTTGCAGATTCCTTCTAATCTCAGGAGAGGACGGGTCTGTACTCCCTAGAGTTGCTTCCAGTGACACCCGTTGATCTCAGCATCTCTCACTCCTTGGGGTCTTTACATTCCATGTCCCCCTCTCCTTCAAGCTCAGGTAGTGAATTTTCTTTTCTTTTTTTTTTTTTTAAGTACATATAGTGAATTTATTTCCTTTTTTTTAAATTTTTAAAAATTTTTTATAAACATATAATATATTTTTATCCCCAGGGGTACAGGTCTGTGAATCGCCAGGTTTACACACTTCACAGCACTCATCAGGTAGTGAATTTTCACTCTACATTTTCTCCCAATCTCCTTTTGTCTTATAAAGATGTTGCGGGGAGGCGGCGGGAGGGGGTAGTTGCTGAAATCCCCTTAAGAGGCAGGTCACCGTTATTCTGACAGGTGGCCAGCGTTAAGCCTGCCCTCATCTCCATCACTTAAGTAAATAAATACTGTGACCCAGGTCTTAAGTAGGGAGAAACAGAAGCTGGGAGGATTTGGGATTTGTCAATGGCAGATAAAATACTTGCTGTGCCTACAATAATGTCCCCTCCCCCAGCAAGGCTCTGCTGCTCCATCAGACTGAACATCCATCTTTTATTTTGGTTTCTCAGTATCTTTTCATGCCCTGTTTCCACTTTTCTAAAAGTTTTAATTGCTTTTCATTTAATTATGAAACCAAAGTGAATTAGAGTCTACTTTTGAGAAATCGGCTATAAGCTGAGGCATTTGGAAACACTGCTGGGTAGGGAGCCGGAGGCATTTGGATGTGGGGAGTGTTCCAGGACTGGACGTTCTTAGTAGGTGGCTTTATAGAAGGTTCCAGGCCCCCTTCTGGATGTCAGCTTCTAAATGCAAAATGTTTTTTTCTCCTATTTTGTGATTTAGTAGCAAGATTGCTGCCTGTGTGTCTGCTGTCTGACAAGGTTCTTCCAGAAGTTTAGAGCTACTTTCCCTTCCTTTTCAAGATGTCGTCTCTATCTTTCTGCTCCTGTCCTAACCTTTCCATGGACGAGAAAACCACACCGATTCAAAAGCCTCTCTGAAAAGCCTCCCTCTTCCCTGTCGCCCATCATAAAGTGAGCCTCTGTGACTCAAGAGAAGTTCAGAGAGGGTCAGTGGTACCAACCATGGACACACAGCAAATCAAAAAAATGCCCACATTGGCATTTGGGCTTTGAACTTTGAGCATGAACTGCTTTTCCAGTTTGACATTCAGGAATAACCAAAGATGGACAGATCAGTTTGGCCAGACATAACGTGATTTTATAGCAGGAAACAACCTGCCTATTTGTGGTTGATTATTATTAAACCCAATTATTTGAAAGGAACCTTAGCATCAGACTTCCAAGTGTTCCCATGAGGATTCACCTTCTTTCCTTTCAGTCAGTTCACCTATAACAACTCTGACGGGAGCTGTTCCTCCCACAAGAGAGATGTTACTGTTTGTCACATGTTTTGACCTACATGTGTATGTCCAGTCTGGAAGACACTGGGTGTCAGGAAGAGCTCCTGACTTTGAGACAGAAGTGCTTGCTTTCAGATCCCAGCGAAGCCACTTACCATCTGGGTAGCCTTGGACACACTACTTTACTTCTCTGAGGCTCAGATCCCACACCTGCATAGTGGGGGTAATTCCTACCTCACGATGGATTTATCGGAGTTAATATGATAATATCACTAGGGTCCTAGACCCAGGGAGCTATCATTATACATGGAGGATTTTATTATGCTGTCCATCACAGTTTCTTAAAGCAAAAGAAAAAAGGGTGCAAAAGGAAACATTAAGCTTATTTTTCCAGGTTATTCAGAGCCTTTCACAAGAGAAAGCGAGTTCCTTGAACTGAACAGAGTCAAGGTAATGAAGCTACAAATCCACGCTGTACATACATTGAGCTCTTTAAATTCCCCCCTCTCCCTCGTCTCTCTCTCTCTCTTTCTAAACTACAAGACAAAGCATTTGTGGTAGGTTCTTCTCAACTCCTCGTTTCCTTCCTGAATTAGGGTTGTCTTACAAGACAAAAGTCTTGAGGTAAAAAACCTTTCATATCTGAGAGCATCTATATCTGGGTAATGGTGAGAGAGAGAAATGCATTTCCATTAGGGAGCATGGCCACAGTGGTACTAAAAGCACGAACAGACTAAACACGGAGAGGCAGAGAGCCTGCACCCATCAATCAGGGTTGATGTTTATGAAGCCACCGTTACCATGAGATGCATCCGAGTGCTCTCAGAGCCCGCTTACCAAGGGAAGGGGCCTCTAATTTCATAGCCCATTTCTGCCCTGACCTTAGTGGATGACCTTGAGGACAGGTTGAAATTTTCAGTAGAAGCTTCTAAAATAGCAAATGACTTGGAACCCAAGTGCTCCATGCTTGGGCTCAGCAACACGCCCTCGCACACACTGGCTTTAGCGCTCTGGTACCAACTACTTAATCCTCCAAAGGGACTCCTATTTCCCGGAAGCCTTCCCTGAACCCCCCTACTCATCCCCAGAACACCTCCTTTCAGTACTGCCTCATCACCCACAAAAGTGCCACCTGCTGCATGTTCTGATTGTCGCTGGTCTGCCACTAAGCTCCCTGAGGTCGACGACCAGGTCTCTGCTTCTGCACTGCCAGCATCTAGGTCTGAAGAAATGCTGTCTTAATGAACTAATCAGTGTTGGGCAGACAAGAGCCAGGTATGTGGGAAAGATAGAAATTAACCACAGGTGAAATCAACCTATTTCCTGCACAGCGCAGGCAGCATGCTGGGCCAGTAAGCTTCACTTGAAAGGCTCTTTTCTCGTCACCAAAGGTCCTTGTAATTTGGGGAAGAAAACAAGATATTGACACATGAAGGTAAATAGCAGTAAGATTCAAATGATAGTTCAAAGCATCAATAAAAGAAAATCAGGGTCTGCGATAGGTTTGTCCACTTACGTGAGTGGCCATCGTTATGGGGAAGTGCAGGCTGGGGATTTAAGTGTCAGACAAGCACGGGCAGCTAACCTAGGAGGGGGAGTCTGAGTGATAATGATAATGTCAATCCCACGCAGCTTCATTCCTGGAGGAGAAAAACCGGTCTGGCCAGTAGCAATTCCAAGTGTGTCACGTAGCTGGTTTGTTTTCTTAATTTACTCTATGAAATGGTTTTCTCTAATGGCATGCCATTGACGAAATGCACCATAATGTCTCCATCCATCACCTCCAAATGCTTTTGCATGCATCAGTTGTTGACTTGTTTTCTCCCGTTCAGCACATAAATGAGAGGAATGATTTATCCAAGGCCACCAGTTACTCTTATGTGGAATCTGAAATAGCTCTCTGGAGAAATACTGCCTTGTACACATGTTTCTTTATGCTGTTCTCCGCTTGTATTGGAGGGTGACTTTGGCCTGGGCTGCACTGACATCCTTCTGACCAGTGTTTCCTGGGAAGCTGGTCCAAATGTCCACTGTGGTCTGTGACTCTTTGGATATAAGAGCTTGGGTTCCTGTGGGTGCGACTGCTAGGGTTGCCTTACAGGGTGTGGAAGCCAGAAGCTTTGGCCTTTAAAACTGTGTGTGGGCATTTGCACAAGCAGTGATTCCCCCATGGGCTCTCTTGAACTCACATTTACCAGAAAGAGAAAAGGTGTTACATGCCTGAGTGAGGTTTCCTTCCTTCTTTCAAATTGTCCCACTTCCTTGAACTCCTGGTGCTGGAGATATCCGGCCACTTCCCCTCAGTTTTGCATAGATTGGCTGATCGGAAATGCAAGATAAATAGGAACATCAAGATAATTCTTAACTGCTGAAGATTCTTTGAGAGAAGGCAGAGTGTGTAGCATTCTCTATGAGCTGGTAAGATCTGGTAGTGATTCAGATACCCACTGGAAGGGGACACTCCACAAAGTTTTTGTTTCATTAGATGATGGCAGTAATGTCGATACACAGTTTCATACAGAGATAATCAGGTAATACAGAGATCCTGAAATGTTAAACACAGTACTCCTACTGGTAGCATTAATAAACGGTGGTGAGATTTGAAATACCATGTTTATCTTCTTAATTCTTAACTCAAAAATTTGAAAAATAGAGCTTGGAAGGTTTCACCTGAGAAATCTATAGAAATAAGAAAAATGATACGTATCACAACTTTGTTTCTGCATTAACGTATCTCCTGTGAAAGTGTATGTGTGTGCACGTGTGTGTGTGTGTGTGTGTGCGTGTGTGTGTGTGTGTGTGTGTGTTAACAATACTGGATTCAACAATACTATGTCCAGTGTATAACAAATTAGCCCTTTTCCTCGACTGGCTATATTTCTGGTTACCAATGGAATTGAAATAAGGTGTACAGAAGGATAAGAACTTCCTTAAATTGTTTTCTAAAGGATTAAATAACCAAAATTAAAAATCTGGAGCTAATCCTAAGACCGCTAGTTGCAGTGGGAGCAGTATGTTGGTTTCACATCTCACGAATGGAATCTGTGTGTTCTGGAAAGATTCAGGAACTGTGGATAGACGGGCATTTTATTTCTCTTGCATTTGCATTTATTAGATCATCTTCCCAAGGAAAGGTGAGGCCTATGAATACAGCATCCAGGAATTGCTATGAAATTAATTGAGTTTAGAGATTGTGCAGAGAAATTTGCTCAATAAAAAACGTGAAGTGGGAGGAGAGGGGAATGGGAGGAGGAAGGAGAGAAATCAAGAGATCTAGATCTAAACTCAAACGAACCTTTTAATTTCCCAGGCTAAGAGGTGTGACTTGTGTGTGTCTTTTGGTCACTTTCTTTCTCTAAACTATGAATTGATATATTTATCTTCTCTGATGTTAGGACACCCTTGAACAAAGGAGGCAAGTGTGTTGCCTGGTTGTTTTATTAATAGGAGGTCTACTGGCTTTTATAGGGGTCCAGGAAATCTGGACTCCTTATCGCAGTCTATATGTGATGGGTTTTTCCAATACAATCAACACAATGGCACATCGGGAACTATTTTGTGAGGATGTTACTCTTACAGAAGACTTTTCCCAAGAAATAAATTCTGTATCTCTGGTGAAGTGACAATGTGCGGGCTATTCCAGCTCTACTTGTAGATTCAGCAGTATCCCATTTATTGATATGAATATTTATATCCACACCAGTAGTGCTGTGATTGTTAGTAGTATTTGCAGTGAGGAGCTAGCTTGGCTGAGATGCTGAGGACATCACCTACTGTTTTTAAAGCTCAGCATTCTCAAAGCTATTTAAAGAACCCCTCCATCACCACCACTTTGGACCAGGGTTAAAAGCAATTCAATGGAGGCAATCTCATTTCATCACCACTACCCTCCTCCACCCCCACCCCCCGCAAATAATTATTGCTGACCTAGAGGCATTCTGGAAGGAGATGTGTGTTGGCCATTTTTTTTCTTTTATTTAGTTCCCTCTCATCTGAAAGTTTTGCAAAATTATCATGGTCATTCTCTATTGAATCTATGCACAGCTGTTTTAGTTTGTTACAAAATGTTTCTACTGATCACCTCAAGTCAAAGAGATTCCATTCTAGTCCTCATTCCTAGAAGAGGTTTGGAAGTGGGGTGGCACACCCAGCGGATAACTTCTCATGCATTTTCGTGGCCAGTAACATGTACCTGGGGAATATTAGATGGAGGTCAGGGAAGCAAATGCACCCAGCAACTAATATTTATTGTGTGGTCGCTCTGCATCACGCATTCTTTTGAGCCTAAGATTCAGTCCAGAGTTGGGCCAAAGTGAGGCTTCAACCAAACCCTTAACCTCCTGGTCTGACCTGAATCAGAGCAAATGAGCCTGTTTCCTTCAGGTGACCTGTGTGAAAATCAGTGATGCTACTCCATTTTCTCCACTTGCTGTCCTGTAACTCACAGTCTCAGTTGTCTCCAGGAATTTTTGCAGACCATGGTTTATATTTTATAAGTTTTACTTTTTGGCCATGATGTGTGTAAACAGGAAAAAGTATCAGTAAATTCGTTTACAAAAGTTTGATGACAAATACGTTTCATTGGAAAAAGAAATGAATACAAAGTAATTGGCCTTTGGAGCATGTAGTTAGGAGAGCATGTCTCTAAGCCAGAGAGGTCTGGCTAATGTTAAATCTCAGAAATTAAAGTTTTGGGCCTTTTACATTTTCCGTGCTTGGATGATATGTCTTAAAACAGGCTAATGAATGCACTTTCTATTCGTCAAGGTTTTAGGACTTCTCTAACTAATGTTAGCATTGATATCAGCAAAGTCATGTTGAAAGGGACACACGAATAATGAAGAATGAACTCTCTCTCCCAGGGGCCAGGACCCTGACTACTTTAAAATTTGGGACAGTTCCTGAATTTTCCTACTGTTTTAGGGTCCCTCCTTTTTCTTCCAAATAAGTCAGCCAAAAACTTTCTCTCCACAAATATGGCTCTATAACTACAAGGAAAGAATTAACTGTAAACTCAAGACTTTTAAGTATTTCTTTAGTACAGTGGTGAGTTTCAAGACTCTCTTTGTGGGGCTGAAATAGATTCTTTTTTTTTTTTTTTTTTTTCAGAAAATTTCTGTTTCTCTTTTTTTAAAAGCAATATCTTAAAGGTTAGAAATTATGGCCATAATTTGATATCCATAATTTATAATCTTTAGCTGGTAGCTCAACCATATATATATATATATATATATATATATATATATATGGGGTTTTTTTTTTGAGACTCTACTGAGGTCTTCATTGCAACTGAAGCCTCTCTAATCTTCACCCATTGTCCATTCACACATGAGTAAATATGTTAAACTGTTCGTAAAATGATAAAATAATTCTGAAGATAAATGCAAAATGACTTCTACAAAGACACGAAACGGTACATTACATTCTACTCTGAGTCATGTCTGCCAGCATTCCAGAGGCCAGAGATTTGATATAACACCAATTTAAAGGACGGGGGGAATGATTCCATGGTGAAAAATTCCGGTTCCTTGGGTTGGGAGTCTAATTCTGGAGGAAAGGCAAAACATACAGTTTTTTCTTGCCTTTGTAATTCGGCAATTCTTAAGCTAATAAATTAGAGTAAGTGGTTCGTTTGAGACATGGAGAAAATTGGATACAGCATGAAAAATTAACAACAATGTTAATGAGAAAATGGCTTATAAGTCCTCTGCTTGAATTTAGTATGCAGAGTGATTAGGTCTTCATAAAGTTGTTTATTGTAGGAAAAAGTATTTGATCTCTTTTTAATGTTTCCAGATCCTGCCAAGGTCAAAGAAGACAATCTTTGCTTTGTCACATTATGTTCCGGTGTGAGGGTGGATAGTTTAATGAAATTGTTATAGAAGAGCCATCAGCCAGTGTACATCAGACTAGTGTGTGTCACTGGGAGAGCATCTTTCACAAACAATTAGCTCTTTATAAGACATATGATGGTCCCCACATTTATCACATATGTCCCATGCCTCCTGAATAAAAACACCATTTGCAACCAACCAAAATTAATCTGGGTCCAACTGAAGGAAAGGAAGTCAACCCCTTAGTTCTTTGTGGGAAGTTAACTCTTTCAAGTCTGATACATACCATTTTATGCATTTTAGTGGGTAGACCTTCACCCATTTGTACTTCCAAAGAACTGTTTCTGGTATTAAGAAGGTTTAATACATCTCTCTTGTCCAAGTGATATTTGATTCCCAGGAACCAAAATTCACTCCAGTTCACTTTGGAAAAAAGCAGGGGGGTGGGTAGGGGCAATTTAAAGGTTACAGACATAATAAATAGAAAAAATAAACAAGCCTAGGGAGGGAACAAGCCAAGAATCTTCAGGCACCTCGATAGTAGTTGTTCATGGATCCTTTATCTGATGCTTAGTTTAAAAAAAAAAGAAAAATACTAACTGATCAACTTCTTTCTAGTCAATGAATTGCTACCGTGGGTCATGTGCATACCCCTGATCTAATTAGCAGTAGCCAGGGTCATCTAAGACCTAGAGCTACCCCTTTGGCAAATGAGTGGAATAGATTGAGTTTATGTCACAGCATTGTGTTAATGGGGACAAGTATTCATTATTCTGGTCCAAAGCCCCACACAATGTCAGCCCTAGCACCTTACAATAACTCATTGGTGTGACCACAGAGACTGGTTGGAAGATTATCAGTGAATTGAGGCAAATCTATCTCTGCTGCTAAAGTGGAAAAAAGCTACAATAATTTATAGCCCTTGATGTGCTGATAGGAATAATAATACCATGTTTACCTATAAGGATAATGACTTACTAAGAAATCCCCAGCCCAGTTTTCCTTGTTTCCTACAAATTGGAGAAATGGATTGGTCAAACTCAAAGAATGAATTGTATAAGCTAACCTATGAAGCATGTCTAGTAAGACGTTTGGCCCTGCCTACAATAAAGACTCATAGTAGATAGATTTTTAATTATATGGTTAGACTAGGTCACAAGGTATATGGTGAGAAGATAAATCTGAGATGATAATGGTGGTGAATAGCTCACATTTTTAGTATCATGTTTGGAACATGGGAATTGGGGTCAGACAGATTTGGTTCAGGACAGGATTCCATCACTCAAAATAGCTGAGAGGTTTTGTTCAAATTTCTTAATCTCTTTAAGCCTCAGTTCCCTCATCATTAAAATGGGAGTGATGTGGTAGCTGGGTGGCCCAGTTGGTAAACCATCTGACTCTTGATCTCAGCTCAGGTCTTGGTCTCAGGGTAGTGAATTTGCGCCCTGCATTGGGCTCCACGCTGGGCATGGAGCCTACTTTAAAAAATAAATAAAAATAAAATAGAATAAAATGAGAGTAATAACAGTACTGATCTCATGGTTATTGAGACAATTCGGTGAGCAAATGGATGCAAAGAGCTTAGCATGGTGCCTGGCACATATGTGCTACCATTATCAAATCATTTATTAGATCTTTTATATATTCCAATGGCTGATTTATGACTTATGTCCCTTGTACTTTTCTACACTCTTTAAATTCACTTTGCATGTGCATGTGTAACTATTTTAAGTTAAAAAATAAGCAAATGAAAAAGAACATTCAACTAGTGATTGAGATGGAGATCATTGTATTCTGGGCACTGAAATTGAAATGTTAACAAAGAATGGAAGCTGATCAGATGTAGGAAGCTGTGACTCTGAGTTTGCAAGTAAACCTGAGATTTCCTTCAATAAATTTGGTTTCCTCCTCTGCCTCCTTGTTTTGTTGAGCTGAAATACAGAGTTAGAAGGCACATATTCCAGACAAGCTCTGCAGAGCAAACCACCAACCACTGGCAAAAACTTAAATTTATAGCAACCATAAAATGTATAGTTATGTACAAGCATAAGGAATAAGCAGTCTAGAGGATAAAAAAATTTAATAAAAAGTGCAGATACATACAGCCAGCTGCTAAAGGCTGGAATGGGACTATTCTCAGCAGGGGCTATGTGCTGCCATCAAATGCTTAAATCAGTACAGGTGGGGCATTCAAAAGGCTTCTAGGGATCAAGTTGCTCAGGGTATTTTGCAAGGTTATATCATCTGTGAATGAATGATTTTGCTCAGGGGAGTCAGAGGACAGAGTACGCTCTTAGTCCCCAAAGAGTCTGATCTGTTGTGACTAGCAAAAACCCCAAGTAGGAAGATGGGTCAGAGATCTGAAATCCAAGCCTTGCCGGAATGCGTTGATCTTAGAAGTAAGCGTCTCAGTATGATAAATACGAACTCCTCAAGCCCGTTAGGGAATGGAAATTTAAGAACCAGTTAGGTCAAAGATCAGGAAATTTATGACGATTATCTGCGGTTACAGTGTAGAGTGTTTGAGGATGGTTTAAGCCAAAGAGTCCAGTGCCTGTAAATCTTGAGAGTGATATTAATACCTCTGTGAGCATGTGTGTACAACGTTTCTGAAAAGATTAATTGCAAAGGCCAGTTCCCAGGAAAGACAAGCAGGTAATTGGCATTTAATTAATGAGAATAAGTTATATTAAATTAAAGACTTAGAATCCTTGATTATTTATCTTCCTGTAGCCAGTATGACAGTTTACTCTTAGATTATTAACTCAGCACTGTTTTTCAAGAGTCCAAACTAAATCTTCTGTTCAGACTGTATAAATAAGATTATGTTTGCATCTCAACCATGGGAACAAAATAACTTTTGGGAAATCACAGAGGGTCTTTTTTTTTTTAACATAAATGATTTCTTTTGAAATTATTTTGAAATTAAATCCGGCAGAGGATCCAAGGTATCCTCAGGCATATTCCTTACCTCCAGAATCCAGAGAGTTGACATGAACTATTGTGTAGCAGAGAGGTTGCAAGCTTGAAGGTCAGTCTGACCTGGGGTTAAGTCCTGGCTCTGCCTCATATTACTGCATAGCCTTGGGTGGGTTATTAAAATTCTCAGAGGCTCAGTTTTCTTATCTTTAGAAATGGTAAAATAATACCCACCTGAAATGCACTGTTTTAAAAATTAAACATAGTAAATTTCCATGGTCCACTGTCTGTCACATAGTGCTCAATAAAAGATTTTTCTCTTTACTTTCTCCTCCATTCATAGCACAGGATGACAGCAGTTAGAAATTATTCGAAAACAAAGTTGGAGAACTCATTCTCTTTGAAGTTAACAATTGCTATAATGACACATTAATCATGAAAGTGTGGTTTTGGTAAAAGGATAGATGTATATTTCAATGGAATAGAATAGAAAGTTCAAAATAGAACATACTGTATGACCAATTTTTTTTTTTAAGGTGCAAAGGCAATTCAATGAAGAGATATAGGTCTTTTCAACAAAGAGTGTTAGAACAATTAGACTTACAGAATGAAAAGACGTGATAATACAAAAATAAATAAACCTAAAACTAAATCTCGCTTATATAAAAATTAACTCAAAATGAATCATTGACCTAATTGTAAAGCCCAAATCTCTGAAACTTTCAGAAGAAAACAGGAGAAAATATTCATAACCTGGAATTAGGCAGAGTTCTTAGATTTGACTCCAAAAGCACAATCTATAAAAGAAAAGAAAGAGGTAAGTTGTACTTTATTAAAATCAAAAACACTATTTAGAAAATGAAAAGACAACTTACAGGTTGTGAGAAAATATGTGCAAATCACATTATGTCTTGTAAGCTAGGATATATTTTTTAAAAGTCTTAAAATTCAATCACATTAAAAATGGTAAAAGAGTTAAATAGACACTTTACTAAGAGGAGATAATGAATGGCAGATAAGCACAAGAAAAGATGTTCAACATTAGGGAAATGAGATCCCACTAGTTGGAAATTAAAACCACCATTGTGTTACCACTGCATGTTTATTAAATGGCAAGGGAAGGAAGGAAGGGGAAAAAAAAATCTGACAATTCCAAGTGTTGATGAGAATACAGAGCAACTAGAATTTTCATGCATTAAGGCTAGGAATGCAAAATGGTACAGCGACCTGGAAAATGATTTGTTTCTTGTGAAACTAAATGTACCTTGATCATATGGCCCAGCAATCCCTCTCCTGGGTATTTACCCTAGAGCTCTGATAACTTAGGTTTACACATTCACCTGTACACAAATGTTTATACCATCTTTTTTCATAATCACCAGAAACTGGAAACAACTCAAATGTTCTTCAGTGGGTGAATGCATAGACAAACTGTGGTATGTCCATACAGTGGAATACTACTTGGCAATGAAAAGAACAAACTGTTAATACCCATAACAACATGGATGAATCTTAAGGACATTATGCTGACTTAAAAAAGACAGTTTGAAAATGTTACATTCTGTATGATTCCATTTATATGATATTTTCAAAAAGACAAAACTATAGTGATCAATGGTTGCCAGGGGTTAGGGTGGGGGGTAATATGTGACTTCACTTGAGCAGCATTGGAAGTTTGGGCTTCCAAAGAGGAGATGATGGAACCATTTTGTACCCTGACTCTGATGGTGGTGATTACACAAATCTATACGTGTCTTAAAGAGCCACATTCCACCTCCCCCACAAAAGGTCATATTGGCTATAAATTTTTTGAATACAATAAAATAGAAAGAAGGGAAATGATTCCAGCAAGAGGTCATTTTGACTCATGATAAGTAAGGCATAACACCCTAGAACTCTGGGACTCTTTCTATAAGTATAGCTTATTTATTGGGCAAACTTACTCATTTATTGGACAAATGTTTATTGAGGACTTGCTATGTGTCTTTGTTATTTTAGGTGCAGGGGATGAAGTACTAAACATAACAAAATGAATGGGAGCATAAATCACCATATTAAATATATAGTATGTCAGATACTATGGGGAAGGAAGTCTGAAATTGGGGGAAATAGTGTTGCCATTTTACATAGGGTGGTTGTGGAGAACAACTGAGCCATAGACACAAAAGAAGAGAAAGAGCAAGGTATGCAAATATCTTGGGATGAATGTTGCAGGCAAAAGGGGCAATCTTAGCTGGAACTCCTCTAGTACAATATACAAGACTGGTCAGAATAGAACCACTCCAGTTGAAACCAAGTGGGAAATCCCTAGGGAATCCTTTGCAGAATTGTAGGGTGAGGATGAAGAATACAGTGTGAAAGCCAATAAGCCAACATATCCCTGTACAGAGTTTACCTGCTTTCAAGACAAAAACAAATCTCTTAGGTAAGACTCTCTTACCCAAGGCCAAGATGAAACACTTGTCTAAAAATCCCACCAGTTGGAGGCATGCTTTAGGCCTAGGTAATAAAGCCTAAGTTACCTAAAGACTACAGAGACTATGTCCAGGGGGAAGTGATGGCAGAAATCAGCAAGGACATGGAGACAAGGAGATGGGCCACTGATATCTTCCAGTGATGTTATGGGGGCCCAGCAGTTGTGGTGGAGAAGCCAGACTCTAAGCCAAATGATTCATGATTCATTTGGAACAGAAGACCAGCTGTGGACGGGAGGTGATCCCCGATTGGCTGCAAATTGAAGGTCCCCCAAGGCAAGACATGAATGTTCAGAGAAGGGGTGGCCGGGGAAAACCCTAGAATTGACAGGCCAGCAGGAAGGACAGAGGGCTGACCAGAGACAAGTCAATAAAATCCTGGGGCAGTCGTAGAATGCAAAATACTGGATAATGTGACCGGAAAGAAATTCGTGGACGCGGAAGCCTTTTTGACTTGAGCCCTGAGTGCGGCTGAAAATATCCCCAGATACGGCTTCTTCACACCTCCAGGCTCCATGGCTGCTCCTTGAGTTTGTCCTGAAGATGGACAAAGCTTCAGGGAAGAGCATGAAAACTCTCATCAGTTTGTCCATCACCAGCCCACTCTCTTCCTGAGCTGCAGCTCAGGGAAATCCAAAGGAACCCGTCCCCTTTAAGAACCAGTGGCTTTCAGGGACTGGCTTCCTGCCAGTATGGAAAAGTAGAACGGTAGACGTTTAAAGCCCCGTTTGAAAACTGTCATTTTTCCAACAGCCTCAGATGGGGTGATTAATCAAGAAGCAATTCCAGAGAGAAGCCATCTTCTTTACCTACTTAAATCTCCCAGGTTAAGTTGTATTTTAAGCCCCGGCTTATTTTTAGACAAGTTTGTTGCTGTTGCCTAACCCTATGTTAAAGCAATTATTGTCTGTGAGGGTCATGCAGAGTTCAGTAGAACTGAAAAACTCACAGCCTTTAGCATTAATGGGGTGAGCAGCTCCTTCAGGGTCTTTTCCTTAAAGGGACAGAGCAGAGAGAACTGTCAACAGGACAAAAACATATTTAACATTTGAAGAGAGGGGAGGCTGCTGCTTTTTGTGGGCCTCTAGCAAAGACCCCCCAAATGAAACAAATCAACAAAAAACTGTTAGAGTCAAGTCTCATCTTCTATACATGCCAGCACCCAAAAGGTATTGTTGAATTTGTTATGTAGACTCAAGTGGGAAATTAGAAATTCAAAAAGTGGAGGGAAGAGAACGAGTATATCTTGAACACCTACTAGGTGCCAGCTGCTTGGCCCCAAGTTACCTGAATTCTCACCTCTACTCTGCTGGAATTGCATATACTGTTATTAAGTATGCTTTGCCAGAGAGGAAACAGATTCCATGAGGTAAGTAGTTTGCCCAAGATTCCATAGTAAGTAACTGGCAGAGCCAGGATTAGAACCCAGGTTGGTCTGACCATAATACGTGGATCCTTTGCGTGCTACCTCTCTAGCCCACCCACATTCAAGCACGATAGGGTCTTAAATGTCAGGGTAACTGGGGAGGTTGAATTTCTCTTTGTTCTCTTAGATTCTAGAACTATATATGAAGATCTTTATCTCAGACACCTCTTTTTAATTTGAATTCTGTCTCTTCGGAAAATAATAAGAACTAATACTTACGACTCCACGAATATCAGATATTGAAGCAAAATGACTTTCCTCCTTGAATCCACATACAACAGACATATATATGTAATTAAAAATAAAAGATTCAATGATCATCCCATTTTACAAAAGAGGAAGCGGAAACCTAGAGAGTTTATGTCTCTTGTTTATAAATCATAGCTAGTGTGTGGAGAGCCAGAATTCAAACCAAGCATTTTGATTTGAGAGCCTACTCTTTTCTGCTGTTTCATTCAGGTACCATGCTTCCTCCCCTGACTAATAAAGCTAAGCACCTGTCCCACATTCCTCGATGAGGAACCTAAGAGCTGATCTGCAGCCTCTTTGCAGGGTGTACGAGCACTGGAAGAGAAAGGATGGAATGACCGTATGAGAAGGCTCTAGACACTCTCCTCTCCCTAGCTTCTGGGACCTGCGGTCCTTCCATGCCATGCTTGTGGTATGTTGTTTAATGGCTGTGAATTCCTTCCATTCCGGTGTCCAGGCCTCTCTGCCCATAATGCACCCTTCGCTGTCCAGGAGGAGAGTCTTCTTCCACCCCTTGAATCTGGACCAGGGTTGTGACTTACTGTGACCAATCCACTTCCACCATCTTTGAATGCTGCCCACAGGCCACCAAACAAAGGAGCTGATCTAGCCTACTGGAAGAAGAGAGGCCAACAGCCACTGCCTCCAGCACCCACTGCTACACCTACCAGTAGGGCTACCACCTCTTATCCTTGAGCCCAGCTTCAGCCAAATGGAGCTACTTGAGTAAACCCAGACAAAAAACTTGGAGCTAATTCACAGAATCATGAAAAATAACAAATCACTGTTTTAAGTCACATTTTGGGGTGGTTTGTCACATAGCAAAGGCTAACTGAAGCAGAGTTCCTTGGGAGTTCAGAACAATGGAGAGGTTCTTGGTTGATACACTTCTCTGAAACACTCCAAAGGGTGCCCCTGTTCAATGAAAATGATGCCCTCCAGAATCTTGCCTTCATTACCATAAACTCCTCCAGGGAACAAAGGATGGTTTCAGGTTTCAGGGTCTCAGGGTTTATCCTTTGGATGACATAGACAGGGCACCCAGACTATTAGACTGCTAGTGTTTGAGATGTGAAAAACATATTGTTCTGATATATTAAAAAAAAAAAACAAAAACCAGAAAATCAAAACTAATACTTTGTTGAATGTCTTCAAGTGTAATAACGTATCAACTAGTTACCTGAACTTCAAGACTTTCTGTGATATGTTTAACACTTACAAAATATATTTAATGTGAGCCATTGTACTCAATATCAGTGACATAGGATATTTCCCTAAAAGGCAGATGATCTGGGGCATATGAAGATTTTTAGTGGCTTGGGCATTTTATGTGCTGTTGGACCTGGGAGCTCTGTGCATTTGGCCACTAAGGTTTACTCCAATGCCCCCAACTCTCACTGTGTTACACTATCCTGTCCTTGAGAAGAAGATTAGTTGTGAAGTTCCTAAAACTCATAGCACCCTATCTACCCAAGCAGTTACCAAAAAAGTCTACATCACCTGCCTTGGCCTCCCAGAGGCTCCTTGAGGCAGATCATGGTGACCAGAGCCAGCAGAAAGTCACAGAAAAGCAATATGGTGTTTTCTAGAGAAACGGAGCATTGTGGGGCAAAGTTTATCATGGGATACTTCAATGAAGCCATGAAGGATTCCTGAATTGTTCACTAACGAATTGGGAATTATTTAAAACCTAAATCCCACCTGAGAAAAGGAAGCAGGGATTTCCTGAATTTCTGTGCATTGGAATCATAAGATAGCCACACATTTTATAAAAACATAGAATCAAAAGCTGGCAGAGCAGCTTTGCAGGGAGACCAAAAGAACTCTTGCTGCCACATTAACCCACAGAGAAGAGGCATCCCCAGGACACCATCTTCAAAGAAAAGTATTAGCCATTTCCGCCCGAGTGGACCTCTCAGTTTGGTTCGGCAGGTGACCACACACACTATTTTTGTTCTCGTATTCTGTCTCTAGTATTGGGGAATATCCAACTTTTATGAAGGTTCCCTAAATCCAGTTCTATGTAGCCCAAAGACTATGCTGTAGGAAGGGGTCAGTACAATTAGAGGCCATTAGGATCATTGACTAAACTCATGAATCACTCCTTCAAAGCAACTGCTTGGTGGAGAGACCCCATTAAGAGCCAGGATTGCTCTTAATTTAATCTAGTGCAGGCACTCCCCTGAAGAGATGCCAAGAGGTTGTTTATGGGATGGAGAAGTAATCAATACACCATCAGAATAGAAGCCAAATAATTTAGGTCATGTTCATCTGAGGGAAGGCAGACCTTCCAGAAAGGGCATCTATGCATCTATAACCATAGTTGAGGGAGAGTGGGGGGCAGGGCGGGAGGGGGAAAGGAAGAATTGAGAAAGAATATGTTTATAATAAGGGGCATTTGAACATTTTGTCCTAATCAGAACAATAAGGAAAAGGTGACAGGTTTCTTTAAAGATGTTTCCAGCCAGATCTAGTATTTGTCAGAGGTCCTCAAAAGCCGGTTTTGTTTTTCCCATCCATGGTTGTACATTCTGGAGCAGGTGTTGAGTTCCTGCATTATAACTTCTCATCCACAGCTTCCTAGCTCCTGGATGGCCACTGACCCATTGCTGTTCCAGCCCCAAATGTTTGTCTGCATTCAGGGAATGAATCTGCTGCAAATGCCTTTGTTGGGGGGTCGGGGGAGTGGATACATCCCACCATTCTAGATTGTGTTTGGACAATGAATAAGAGGAGTAAGACAGACCTGAGCATGAACTGGTGGTTTAATCGTGCGTACGACAGTTGTCTTTCTAACATGGGCGAGTGGATTGTTTCTACCCTTTCAAAAAGGCCATATTCACACACGCTAACTAACAATTTCAGTTTTACAGAAGTGTTTAAAGTGCAAAGTAAGTCTCCCTTCTGCCTATTTTAACCCCTTTCCACACGTACTTTCCAGAGGTAACCATTACCATCAGCATTATTTTTTTAACATAAGATAACATTCTTAACACTGTTTGACACTTTGCATTATTTCCACATAACAATATGCTCTGAACCTCATGCCTTGTGAGTATGTGTAGAGCTGCTTCGTTACTTTCAATGGCCATACAGGTTTCATTTTATGCGCCTTTAGTTTGCTTCTTATTTTTTTTTCTTTTCTCTTCTTTCTTTCTTTCATTCTTTCTTTCTCTCCTTTTCTTTCCTTCTTCTTGTTCTTTTTTTTTTTTTTTTTTTTTGGAAATCTTTTGAGCATCTCCATGATTCTGAGGACAAGACGAATCAGATGATCTTTGCCCATAAGGCTGCCCTAGTCTAGTGGAAGAGACAGGAGTAGAAGAAATTAATTGATTGTTTGACTAATTGTTGTGTGGGCTACAGTGCTGACACGAATCAAGAACTAGAGAGACACCTAGGAAAAGACACACAAATCTCCGTGGTGGAGACACAGAAGACAACCTCATGGAGGTCGGGGACAGGGAAGCTCAGTGGGAGGACGTGTAGCAGAAGCAGCAGAAGAGGACTCTGCCAGAAGAGGAAACAGCCTGTGCCAAGGTGGGCCTCAGGGCAGCTGCAAGAAGGAATTGCAGGAGGAAGGGAGAGACAGATCAATCCACTGACCTCGGAGGTCTGCAGACAGAGGTGATCTTTTCTCTAAGCATCAGCATCCCCAACAAACAAATGCTCCGTCCTGCTCCTTCTTTCCCAAGTCCCCCAAACGGCTTAATACACAAACCTCAGAGAGACCGTTCTCAGGCCTAAGCCAGACCTCCTGGGCACAGAATATTTGGAGCTCTTCATGGGAGTGCGACAGGCCCCCTTGACCGTCCCCCTTCCCTCCCTCTGGGAGCCCAGGCGGGAGCTGTGCACCTGCCCCTGAATTGTGTGCAAGGCAGTTGCCGCCCTGGAGCTGAGTGACACAGCAGGTGCCTCCAGCCTGCAGACAATTCCATATTTCAATGGAGCGTTGCCACCAAAGCTTATTATCTAGGGCAATAAAGTTTGGGATTAGGGGGATTCGGAATGATTGTGTGATTCTCCACAAAGCTTATCTTCTAATAGACCAGCTGCTTTATTAGGCTGCCCCCACCCGCACCAGGCCCTTCCTAAAGCATCCCGAGTCCCAGGCAGCCGAAGGGGGCCTTGAAGGCGGCAGTGGCAGACAGCTGGGGGTATCATATCACCCTCAGTCTCCATCTGCGAGTGTTAAATTACGGGCGGCTTCCAGCTGGGCACACCCCAGCTCCCACCTTCCTCCCACAAAGCCCTCCCCTGCATCAATGTAGGGCATCTGCGGAGGACACGAATTGGCCGCCCCTCCCCCACTGGTCCCCACCTCTGAACTCTGAAGGGGCCAGGTTTGGATATTTGCTTGGAGTGAGGGCCAGCATTGTCACAGAGTGCAGTGCCATGGAGTGGCTGAATGGGGGCAGGGGGCACCATGGAAATTTCTTTTGCAGACAGGGCTCTGCTAGAAGTGTTCACTATAACAAGGGGATAGGATTGCATAGGGAGAATCTCAAAGAAGCTGGCATGCTTACCACACTCCTGGGTATTTCCCTCCAAATAGGAAATTAATTAACCCTTCATTGTTATGGGGGTGGTCATTCCCACACCCTTCCCATCACACTGTTCAGTTTCTCTTCTGGCTCGCCCAGAGCACAGGGACGTGTCTCTACAGTCCCATGTGGTCAGCAGCACTGAGGCCACTCTCATTTCCTATCTCTCCCTGAGAGTCTCTTTTGTCCCAGTCCCTCACAGCGTATCTGGTCAGAGTAGGAGTTTATTAGTAAGCATTGCTACACATGCTGAGAGGAATATGGGAGCCTGCAGATATGTTTGAGGCATAATGAATGTGTGGCCTTGTTTTCCTATTCTGCAAAACATGGATTCTATCACTTACTTTGCAGGATTGTGGCAAGGATTAGAAATAAATGTGAGGCAAGTGTTGAGCCCAACATTTGGCATGAGCTCAATACGTGTTGATAATAAAATAATAACTATAATAATTATTGCATTTGTGGTCATTATGTATGACTTGTAAACACATTGATTAATATGGACTCTGTAACGATCCTACTGTATGAGTGTGGGCAAGAATTATTGACTATAAATCTACCACAGTCTGAAGGGCTTGACTGTTGTGAATGAGCCTGGAAACAGAACCAGGTCCTTGAGCAGTAACGAGAGGTACCCATGTTCACCTCATCTGTGAGCTCTTTATTCATTTACTTGACATCCAAATCCTGAACCCCCACATGTGCCAGGCACTGTTCTAGGCTTTAGAAAAAGAGCAGTAAATGAGACCCTAAAAGTCCTCGCCCTGTGAAACTCATAGTCTTTCAGCAAGGAAAGAAAATAAAATGTGAATTTAAAAGATAATTTCAAATTGTGATAAGCCGTATGAAGAAAATAAAATGTGAATTTAAAAGATAATTTCAAATTGTGATGAGCCATATGAAGAAACTAACTGCGTGATGGGATAGAAGTTGACCGGCAGGGTAGAGGGGGTGACGTTAAGGAGGGTAGCCGAAGAAAAAGTCTGATGGGAAAACATCTGAGTGAAGACCTAAGCAATGAGAAGGAGACAGACATGTAAAGATCTGGGAGAAAAGTGCTCAGTCAGAGGGAACAACAGATGCAGAGCTTCCAGGGAGAGAGAGGCAGAAAAGGAGGCCCTTGTGGCCAGAGTATAAGCCAGTGAGCAGAGGGGGAGTGGCTGGGGAAGCCAAATTTCCATAGTCCTTGCAGGCTTTGGTAAGAGTTAGGACAGTATTCTTCTTTTTTTTTTTCCCCAACCTTATTGAGGTATAATTGACAAACTGTAAGATATTTAAAGTACATACTGTGGAGATTTAATACACATTTGTATTGTGAAAGAATTCCTCCTAACTAGCCAATTAACATGTCTGTCACATGCACACACACACACACACACACGCGCGCGCGCGCATGCTCACATACATACACGCATGCGCACACACACACTCACACACAACAGAGAGAGAGAGAAGTGAGAACATAAACGGTCTACTCTCTTGGCAAACTAACTTTAATTTCGGATTTCATCGTAATTGCCATATGAAGATGGTAGAAGGTTTAAGTGATCAAAAGACACGATTTGATTTCTATGTTGGGAAGTTTCTTCTAGAAACTGTGTTTAGTAACAGTGTGCTTGCATGAAGAGCCTTCATAACATCAGTCAACACAAATGTCACCACCGATCATGAAAATTCAGAAAGCCAGGACAGTAGGCGGCCTGAGCCACAAGTGACCTGGCTCCGGAAACTGATTTGAACAAGAAGCCCAAGAAAAGCCTGTGGTGAAGACAAGTTCACAAGAAGTAAAACTGTGTTGACCTTGCATTCTCTGTGTTGACATTCCTTGCCACTTTTGCTCTACCCAAACTAATACCTAGAGCAACTGTAAAAGCTTAAGATTTGAGAATGGCAAGAGATTATACCTGATTATCTTTTGAATTGGCTCCCTTGTCTTTGCCCATTTTCTCTAAGTCCCAGTCCCTTATACACACATTGCAAAACTTTGCCTCAACTCTTTCCTCTTATATGATTTGATGTTAACAGATTCACACAAGACAGCTGCTTTATAGGAAAGAGGATAAGTGACCCTCCTCCCCTATTTTGGAAAACTACTGGGAGCATTACACAGAGATGCATATAAGCATTGCTTATATACCTTGTAACTCTTAGAAATTCCGGTGAGTCTGTGGTCTGCTAGGAAACCTATGGAGGGAGTGATTAAGAAAGATGAAGTTTGGTTCTGGCTCAGCTTCTAATTAGCAATAAAAACTTGGGCAAAATATTTATTCTTTCGGGTTTCAGTTTCATTTCTATTGTATGGGCATAGAATAATACTTCTTTGAAAAGAACCCAGTCCCCTAAACATGACTGAGAATCAAATACAATTAAAAGCAAAACAAAACAACTCAGCAGGGAGTCTGCTTCTCTCTCTGACCCGCTCTGCTTTCATGTTCTTTCACTCTCTCTCATTCTCTCTCTCTCTCAAATAAATAAATAAAATCTTAAAAAAAAACTCTCCCATAAATACCAGCTAGATATTATCCAAATTGCATACAGAATCTCTTAACAATACAAATAAGAGACACCTTATTTCTATGCCTGCTTTCTCAGACTTTACACACATTGTTAACAGTTATTGATTCCTAAATTTACCATACAACATTACAGAGCAGGAGCAGATACAAAATGAGGATTCCTCTGTACTGATGTCAAGGAAATATGATTACACGATCTTGTGCCTTGGGACTATACCTTTGTTTTTTGTAATCATGATGAAATCTAGCATATATTAGGTACTCAGTATAGATATTTGCTGAAATAAAATTAACATTACCAATTGTCACTGATTTTTTTTTAAAGTCAGAAAACTCATAGAGCCAAGCAGAATCAAATGAATGTCTAGTCCCTTAGGGTAGAGGCAAATAACCTGATATAATCTTGAGCCCTAAAATCATGGTGGTATGACACACAACGCGAGAATTAGCAATGATACAACAATGATCTTGCACTACTTCCAAAATAGCTAGATTATGGGCAACACACTTCATTTTAAAAGGCAAAAAAGCCTTTTACATGCCTCAGCAATAACTTCATTTAGATTTTTTAAAATCCAAATTCACTTATCCAGAAAAGAGAACTATTTCAAATAAATTATTTGTTATTTACTTGTACACAAATATTTACTCACCACTTACTGAATACCAGTGGAAAATGGTCCTGACATAGAGAAACAGGGTCTCTTGTCCTCATGAAGTTTGCATTGCACTGAGAGAGTGAGAATACAAGCAAGTAACCATAGAAAAATATATATAAGGAATTTACCTCAGGAATCTTAGTGGCTGAGGGTCTACTCTGATAAAATCTCATAGGTCCATTTGAGGAGCAATTAAGAAATTAAATGTGAATGTGCTATAAAAGTTAAATACACTCTAAAAATGTAACAGTTATTAATGCCCATCTTATTCCTGTGTGCTCAGATTTGAAATAAAGTAAGTGAAAAAGATCAAATTAAGAGTATATACATTGTGTGATTCTACTTTTGATTGTTCACTGAAAAGAAATTCTATTTAAGGACTTTCACTTTTTAAAAACACTTCTATAATGCTTGGTTTTATTTTACAAGGGACTTGTATGGCTCTTGTAATTTAAGGGTCTTTAATGCAAAAATAGTCAAGGGGATGCTCCTGGGCCTCTGTAAATAGGCCTGTGTGCATTCAAAAGAATCAGAATGCGTGTAAGATGGTCGCCATTAAACACGACAAGTCTCTGCTGTATCTAGCTTGGGTAATGAGGTAGAGAGAAAAATTCATCAAGATGAACTTGGAGATAATTCCTTTAGCACAGAAGGCAGAAACATTAATTGATGGATGTGATGCCCACGCAGGACAGCACATTTAGCTCCTGAACATGACAGCTTCAGTTGGCCAATGTAAAAATGAAATGAAATGAAATGAAAGCCTCTGGAGTTTGGGATGATGGGGGAGAAGAAGAGTGCCCTTAGTGGGCACCAAGTATCTACTTTTCATTGATACAAGGACCTTGGTCATGATCCTTGAGGCAAAAATCAGGACAGTACCTTTCTTTCTTTTTTCTTCCTTTCTTTCATTGTATCTTTTATTTATTTATTTTTCACTCAACAACTTTCCTCAGGATGAAGTATAGAAAGGAAGAAAAATGTTTTACCTTTCAAGAGAAACTGTTGCCATTGAAAGACACTACACAAATTTATGCTGACGTTTTCTTAGGTGGGGAGTTCGAGAAACATGGTCATGATTTTGAAGATCACAGTCAAGGTGAACCAACACTACATTATACTGAACTCACCCCGAGCCTCACATTACTACCAAAGAAAACAAATCTTCCTGATCCTGACAAATCCAAGTTGAAGACTGCCTGCGTAGACAAATCCCAGCTTATCAATCAGGCTGCTCCAAGGAAGCTAATCCCCGGTGCCAGATCCCCTGCTCCCCAAACTGCCTGGGATTCACTGCTCACTCTTTTACTCTGCATTTCTCTTCTCGGAGGAGTACACAGGTTACCCAAATGCTGTGGCCATTTTAGACAAACAGACGACCCAAACAATCAAAAAGAAAACAGGTGAAGGTAAGAAGGATGCCTGGAGTGTTTCTTAGCAAGATTCAAGATCCTCCCACTCCCCACAGACAATCTGCATTTACCTGAAGCATCAAAGTGATCCTAAGGGAAAGAGAGGGAGGCAGAGCCTTGCAGATAGGCAGACCTGGGCTCAGCTTCAGATGCGGCTATTTGCTGTGCATCCTCAGCCAATTTACTTGACCTCCCGCAGCCTCAGTGTTCTCTTCTGTGCACTGGGCATAATGATACCTGCCTCAGGAGATGACATGAGGATGACATGAGAAAACATAAGTCAAGTGTTCGGCGTAACCTGTCACATAGTAAGCACTCCATGCACGGAAGTATTATTACTGGGACAAAGGCAGTGAAATTCTGAGTTGAAGCTTTAAGGGATTTGGTGTAATGGGCCACAAAAAATCCTCGAATATGGAGGTCTTCCAGAATGGCACGGGAAGGAATGGAAAAATGGGTTATTTTCATCTGTGCTGCTAAATCACAGTTCCACAAATGTATTGAAAGCTTGGGGTAAAATTACATAATATCTCAGAGTTCCAACATCCATGTCTTTCAATGGGTAATATTTATGCCCTAATCCTAATGAACTCACAGATCATATAGGCCTACCTCAGTATGTCACATACAATAAGCACTGATTTCAACAGCTCAGGGTAGGTGAAAGGATATCCCAGTTTTCACTAGCTTCCCTGAAAGGATGTGATAGAGGATTTAAACACTTGATTCACTGCAGTATTTATTCATTCCTTATTCTCTCCCACCCATTTAGTTTACTCCTGCAGCTGCTCTAAGCCTCTCTTCTTGAAAACTCCTGAAAAACTAAACCGCCACCCCCATCATCAGCAGCAAAGCATTCTTCTAACCTTCCGTCAGGATTTTAATGATTAGTTCTGTACTCAGTCCCTTTACCAGCGAAAAGAATCCTTCCTCTTTGGGAGGAAGGAACTGGGGGAAAATTGAGAGATCACAGGTGTCTTTCTGTTAAGCTAGAAGTCTATGAACATCAGAAATGTGCATTCGCTTCCATCTGTCTCATAAGATTCTTGTGAAAATTAAATGACACATCGTATCTAAAATCTAAGCAAAGTACCTGAACATAGCAAGTGCTCAATAAATTATTACTGTTATCACTGTTACTTGGGGACTGAGGATGGTTCATGCTTAGCAAATAGGACACCTTAGTATAAGAAACATGCTGCAAAGTTAGAACGCACACCCCAGAGTTCAACCTCGTGCACAGGTACAGAGCTGACAACTCTTCTATTTGATGCCTTGCCTTTTTAGACCTAATAGACCTACTTGCCGTTCCTTAGCTGACCTCCTTGCAAAAAACCCTTCGCTTTCCTAGGGAACCTATCAGATACTTAATTTCCCTGGTTCCGCCTGTCAGAATGATCCGATTGTCACTGTCACCCTGGAATTCTGCACTTTATATTTTATCAACATATGTTCAGCAAAGATCTCTAACCATGAGTAGTCATTGGATTTTCCTGTCATAAGAATAAGGAATATTTTCTATAAAATCTTCTGGGTATACACCCATGGAGCTAGACTTCTATTTTGTACTTTAAGCAAAATGAGTGAATAGCACAGAAAGGTCCGGGCTACTACAGGCTTAAATGCATGCTTCTTAAATGGTCTGCCCAAACAATGACCTATCCACATGCAAACAAACCTTAGAATTAACCACTAGAATGTTTACTTATCTGTCTTGCTTTCCTTCGAGCATTTTCTGGTAACATTGTTAGGAATTGGTCACATAGTAACAGATATCGTTGATTAGGGACCTCCTCCTCCCCATGCCCGCACACGTACTTTTATAAAAATCAAGCTCTGGTTTTGCAGGGGTTTATTGATATCATCCAGCTCTGACAGCCCCAGTTCCACTGTAAGACCTGTTAGGAGGTGAAATGGACTTAGTAATGCCTTTGACTTTCATTACTCAGCCAGATTGTGGAGTCTATCAATTATCCTAGCATTGACAGTCAGGTGAATTAATTGGTGCATTTGACAAGGACAGCTATTACCCTATGTTGTTCTGACAGCTGGTTTTGATATCAGGAATTTGTCAACCTCCCCTTCACGGGAGCGGTAGGAGGGATGGTTGAGTGAATCAGGAGAGGACGTTTCAGAATTTTCTCCCCACTCTCAGCAGCTGCAGATTGTCCTCCTCCTAAATAGAATCGCTGACATCCTTCACCTGAGCATCCCGGCACATGTCAGACTTCACAGAACGACAATCTACACTGAATGGGGCTGACAAAATGAGAAAAAGACCCAGAAAAGTTGACGAAGTTATTTGCCCTGAACTGGGAGCCCTTTGGTAATGATTTCGAGTGCCCTCAGAGACCAGTTAGAGTCCCTGGGCTCTGCTCTCCTGGGTCTGTCTATTCATCGGGCAGGAGCGGAGTTTCATCCTGATCTGTACATAAGGTGGCTTTGGCTGCACGTCACACCTGCGGCAGGTTCTACTCACCTGTATTTGAGATGTTCCAGATGGAAAGATATAAATAATAAATGACTTTTAAGGTCTTTTTCAACTACAAGATTCCGTGATTCTAAAGCTTTTTGTAGCTTCTACAACAACTTTTTAGCATTCTTCTCGCCAAGTAACTTGGGCTAGTGGGGAAAAAAGAAAAAGAATAGGCTCACCTAATGACCTGGGTGACAATGAAGAAGTCACACCTTTCTCTCGACTCTTCCAAGCAGCCTGCAAGATGGGAAAAGTGGCCATCCTGCAGCCTTTAAGTACAATTTTCCAAGATAAGACGGCTTGTAAGATTGAGGCAGAAATTTGAACTCTTTGGAAGATAAGCACGGTTAATCCAAGCCATTACTTGTACATTCCTCCTGGGGTTGTGCTGGGTGAAAAAGAAGAACCGAAGTGCTGATTTCATTGGGACGCTCTTAGGCCAGGTGTTAATCACGCTATGCTACGGGCATTTGGTATAACTAGTCTCAGACATTAATGCTGACCATGTGAGTTAACAACTCGGTAGATCTGCCGTTGTCCAGGGTTGAGCAAGAAGTGCTGAGCAGTAAATGTAATCCACAATCCATAAAATTAAGCCTGGTGGAGAAATGCAGTTCAAGGACATTTAAAACAGTTAAGCAAGAGGAAAAGCAAAACTGATGTTCAGTTACATTTTCTGGGTGGCATGTTGGGCTCATGGTGTGGAAGTGACCCTTTGAAAAGGTTAATGGCAAAGCAACTGCCTCTGCCATTAGTGAGAAGCTGGGCCTTTCCCTGAGGATGTTATTTGGTCTTCGAGGAGCTTGTAGAAGGTGTTTCTAGAAACTGTCTGTTGTGGATTCCCTCTCAACCGCTGAACATGCCATGCCATTAATCACACTTCTGAGCCCTCCGTTCCTCTTCATAAAAAGATTGTTGGGTTCCTTGTTTTCTGCCCTCATTACTCCGGCCTGTTTCATTCCCCATTTCCCAAAGGTTTTACTGCGAGAGCATTGTTGGGGGTACAAGGAGGAGTCTGAGGGTACAGCAGACAGGAGAAGCAGATACTCTCAGCAGCAAAATCTACCTGCAAGCCCATTATGCCCAAACAGCCTTCCAAGCTTGGACCCATATGACAACGGCCATGCCAGATGATTTTGAATCTTTTTCTTAAATAGTTCTGCTGTCATAAAACTCCCCATTCCTTATGCTTCCCTCTTCAGGTTTATAAGGCTCTGAATAATAAAATATTTGTCTTAAATTGACCTGAAATATTTCCTCCCTTAACTTCCACCATGAATTAAAGCTCTAGCTTTCTGGTACCATATGAAATGAACCATCTTTGCGTACCAACTCTTCGAAAATAGCTAACCCAAGGCTCATGAGCAGGGATGAACCTTATTCCTGTGAGACCTGAAGCTTATGTAATCTGAAAGGCTCTCTTTAAGAAAAATGACCTAAGATCACTGATTAAAAAAAAGTTAGGTACAAAAATAAATATTTATTTTGAATAAGAAAATAAATTGTAACAAATCATACATTTTTAAAAAACTGACAACCCGAATATCAAAACATCCAGAAAAAGAACATAATTTTATAAATAAATTGTCCAATAAACCTGTGTGATATTGTGGTTTTTAGTAAAAAATGTACATTTGATCTTTGTCCCCATTTCTGGCACAGAGGATCTATAACCCTTGGGATTCCCTAAGTGATGAGAACCATAAAGGTGTCTTGTTATATTATGAGGCAATTTTGGGAATGCATCTGAGAATGGGGGCTGGTTGCCAGGAGAACCTATCTTGGAGAACCTATAGGATTGGAACTTTCATTCCTATCTCCTTGACCTCCTGGGAGGGGAGAAGGGCTGGAGGTTGAATCAATTGCCAATGGCCAATGATTTCATCAGTCATGTGTATGAAATGAAGCCTCCACAAAAACCCAAAAGAATGGGGCTCAAAGAGCTTCCAGACTGGTGGAAATTTATGGGAAGTGGAGTATAGAGAAGGCCTGGAAGCCCCATGTCCCTTCCCCATACCTTGCCCAAGGCATCTCCTCCATCTGGACTGTCCCTGAGTACATCCTTTCATAATAAGCCAGTAATCTAGTAAATGAAATCTTTCTCTGAGTTCTGTAAGCCACTGTAGCAAATTAGTCAAACCCAAGGATAGGGTCATGGGAGCCTCTGGTCTATAACCTGGACTCGTGACTGGTGTCTGAAGTGTGAGGGTGGGGGATAAGCCTGGGTTGGGCAGGGGGACTTGTGGTACTGAGCCTTTTACCTGTGGGATTGGCCACTACTGAATTGAGCTGTGAGACAATCAGCAGGGCTCCAAGAATTGCTTGGTGGTAAAGGGAAGAAAAAAAATGCTGCCATCCATTGAAATTGGGTGCTCAGAACCTTTACCTCTCTAATACATTTTCATTCCTTACATTTTGGGATCAGTATTCTGAATAACTATTTGACAATGATTTTGTAATATTATTTTCTAAGGAAAAGAAGAGGAAGATAATTCAATCTTCCCTCTAATATCAAAATTTGTCTTTTAGATTAGAAAATTTTTTTCAACTATGTCAGTTGCGATGGGTAAAATCAATTAATTTTAAATATTGTCAAATTTGGGAAAGCCTCCATAGTTTCTTTTATATATGAGCTCTAGGATTTAGAAGGATTTAGAAGAATTTTCCACAGACCAACTTCTGGCTCTCAACATTTCATACGTTGCTTCTCCACATTACCTACAAACATCTGACACTTTGGTAATACCATACCACCTTGTGGCTTTGTGTCTTCATGACATGATCAGTGATGGGTTATCCAGCATAACTATATATGACAATATATAGTGATAATATTCTTGGTGAGCCAGCATGACTATATATGTAACTATATATAATAATATGATAATATTCTGGGTTAGCCAGCATAACTATATATGATAATATATAGTGATAATATTCTTATCACTAAGAATATTCTTGGAAGCCATTTTTATCTCAGTACAGCTAGACATACTTAATCTGTGTATAGAAGTGAGTCATCATACTATATATATATATATACATAAATATAATCATTATGTTGTACACTTGAAACTACTATGTAATGTTAATATATCTCAATAATGATATATAGATAGATAGATAGATAGATGATAGATAAATGAAAAGAAACACAATGACCAAGGTTAGAAAAGAAAAGTGAATGCGAACCACAAAAATATATCCCACTCTACCCAAACTAAATGTATTCCCATCCCAAGTTCGTAGCTGGAACTGAAAATACCCGTTGTCACTCCAATACCCTCTTGCCATGAAGGGATGTGGGTGGGAGGAGATGCCCAAAAGGAAAGAGACAGTGGCTTTAACCGATTGTAGTTACAATACATACTTCTGCAAATGTTATTAAACCTTATGACCATGTGAACATATTGATGCCCCCTCCCAAATGAGGGTCTCTGAATCTTAAGCTTCTTCAGCTTCACAGGAATCTGCCTCTGCCTGTGAGTCCTCAAAGGGAAATAACTCCCCTTGGGGCAAAGGGATAGCAGTTCCCTTAACACTGGTCCCAGCAGACCAGTAGGAGCTGACAGGATCAGGAAGTGGGCCACTCATCTACCCTGTGGCGGCTGTGGCTTTTGGATGTGGCACCAAGCATGATGCGTTTACTGGCAACCTGACTGATCCTCCCTTTTTTGGCCTGTGGTATTTTTTTCCAGTAAAAGTCTGGGTATCCCCAACCGTCAGCAATGGAAAAGTAAACTGGCAGTAAGTTGTGTCGTAAAAAGCCAGGATCAACCTCAGATACAGGAATCAGCTTTACTTAGGAGGGAAAAAAAATTGTGATCCTGCCATGTGAAGTTTTCAATGAACGCATGACCATTTAGTTTCTCATTTCTAGGCTGTGGCATGAAAAAGAAAGGCTATTATCTTGAAACTAGGCTGCGCATTTGGACTAATAAATGATGTTGCCCCCCTCCTTTTGCACTTAATATATACTAGACCATGTTGTTTGTTTAAGTGGATGTATTGTATCTTTCGAACTATAGGTTTTTCAAGAATAGGATTGTGTTATGTACTTAAAATTAAAATAAAATTAAATTTAAAATTAAAATTAAAATTAAAATTTTGTATCCTCAGTATTTTTAATATACATTATATATAACAGTTACCAAACAACACCAATCAAAGCCTTTTACCAATATTTAGATGACTCCCCAGAGTTTAACAATTGAAATGAAAATTAATTTGCATCTTTATCCTCCTCCATACTTTTTTTCCTCAATCATTTTGCTTTCCCTATCCTTCTTCCTTTTTTTTTTTTAAATGATTTTATTTATTTATTTGACAGAGATGACAAGTAGGCAGAGAGGCAGGCAGAGAGAGAGGAAGGGAAGCAGGCTCCCTGCTGAGCAGAGAGCTGATGCGGATCATGATCCCAGGATCCTGGGAGCATGACCTGAGCCGAAGGCAGAGGCTTTAACCCACTGAGCCACCCAGGCGCCCTCCCTATCCTTCTTCCTTAATACATCCTTCTATTCTTTGTCCTTTTATTTTTGCTAAATTTGGGCCTTCGGAACCAGAAAGAAACAGTTTGAATCCTGGCTTTGTCACTTACTGGCTGTGTGATTTGGGGCAAAAGACTTAGTCACTCTAGTCTCCAATTCCTGCATATGTAAAAAGGGGCTAATAAGAGATCTCAAAATCATTGTGAGGAGTAGATGAAATAATACATTGAGTCTCAACCCTCTTAGAACAAATGTTGTAATTTTATTATAAATTTTTGCAATGCCTCCTTTGCTATCCTGAAATAAAATTCATAAATAACATACCCTATATACACACACACTAAAAATCCAAAATGCCCATATGTGAAATAAATAAGATATAAAAGCAAAGTAATTTATAATAAAAAACTTTATAAATACTCAGGCACAACTATACTAGACAATATAATGAAGTGGCCTAGAGTTAACACCTACATTTTTCACCATATGTGTGACAGGTACAGATGCAGACCAATGCAAGTGTGTTATATGAGTAACTCAAGCATCACAGAGCACAAAATAAAGTGCAGTCTTCCCTCAGTTTACATAATAGTTGCATTTCTGGAAAGTTATATGAAAACTATGCCAAACACACTCTGTAAGGAAAACGAAGTCAGATTCTAGGCTCAGATAATTAAAAAGAGGTTTGCATTAGTGAGCCTCGTGAAACCCATGTGGGGTACAGGACAATTCTTCCTTTTGCAGACCTGCTCCATGCATTGCAAGATGTCAAGCACAAGGCATCTTTGGTCCCCACCTTTGTTGTTTTTTCCAGCATCAACAACCAATTCTCCCAACACCAACTGGGTATCTAACAATTCTGTTCAATTCTGATGCTATCTAGAGTTAGTGCAGAACCCAAGGTCACGGACTCATTCCTGCAAGATTCCCCCACTTCAGACACCAGTTGCAAATGGAGTGCCCAAGCCTCCCCACACTTGGGGAGTCCTCACCATCTCCCCACTCCAGGTTCAATAATTTGCTAGAATGACTCACAGAACTCAGGAAAGTACTATCCTTACCATTACAGATTTGTTATAAAAGATACAATTTAGAAACGGAAGAGATGCATATGGCAAGATCTGGGGTGGAGGGAGGTGCAGAGCTTCCTGACCTTTCCATGCCTCTCTACCACTCTTCTGGGATGGAGATATGTTCACCCATTTGGAAGCTCTCCAAACCCCATTGTTTAGGGTTTTCTTGTGGAGGTTTTTATTATGTGAACATGGTTAATTTAATCATTGGCCTTTGGTGATTGACCTCAATCTCCAGCCCTTCTCTCCATCCCAGAGGCAGGGGTGGAGGAGGGCAGTGTATAAAGTTCCAACCGTCTAATCCATGGCAGATCTTTCTGGTGACCACCTCTCATCCTGAAGGTATCTAGGGCCCCCATGACCACCCCATCATCCCATATCATTCCCCACTCCTTGCTTAATAACCATCTCATTAGAAGACAAAAATACTCTTATCGCTCAAGAGATTCCAAGTATGTTAGGGGCTCTGTGCCAAAAAACATGGGCAAGTATTTGTTTTTTTTATTATACCACACCACTCGATAAATGTCAGTAGTACTCTTAAATAATTATAGCAACAAAAAATGGCTCCACAAATTTTCCAAATGCCACTTGAGGGTGGTATCCCTTTGACTAAGGACCATTGAAATAATATATCTCTAAGTAGCTAATGTAGCACCCAGACTGTAGTAGATGTGCAATCAAAGTTAGCTGCCTTTTATTTGTCACTGCTACCCTTTTTTCCCCTCTATCAGTTGCATGTGCCCCGAGGCACTCAGGAATTGCAAAAGGGTGGTGTGAGGACTATGTCCAAATCACCCCCTTGGGAATAAGGTAATGAGGAAAAACAAACATCAGTGAAGTAGAAGAAAATCCATTCCCATCCATGGGGCCCTCAGACAATTTTTTTCTTTTCTTTTCTTTTTTTTTTTTAACTTTTTTCTTTTTTTGTCCTGCAAGACATCTGTACTCTATAAGGACACACATCCACCTAATTAACTTAGTGGTAGATGGGAACTTCATCATGTTCAAATAATTTAGAAGCAGCTGCCAAAGGATTAGGGGAATAGTCTTGGTTGTGTTTGCTTTGAATGGTACTGAAAACAAAGGTGACATCAGACTTCCCTATGGGCGTCTGTTTCATTTCACAGGGAAACTGAAAAGGAATTGCCTCTTAGGGCAAGAGCACATTTGGCAGCAGAATTCCAATGAGTACCTTTGTGGTACTGATGATAACCAGTGTCAGCTGAAGATTCCTGGTTCTATGGAACATATGTCCTTTGGGAATGACCACAAAACTTTGAACTTGGATCTAGGGGCAGGAAAGGGTTTTGGAGAGATAAGGTGGTAATGAATTGGGTTAATTGGGATCCTTTCTGGAACTCATTTTGATGGTCTTATCTGTCAGGTCAGTGTGTCTTATGGATGTTAACTCTTTCATCCTCATTGTCTCTGAATGCATTATAGAATAGAGACATGCTAGCATTTCAAAAGATAAGGTATTTCAGAAAGCAAAGAGAACAATTTTGATGAACATACAAGTAAATAGGAGAAAATCTTTTAGATTCTGTGCTTTTATAAAACTGGTAGAATCTTGATGAGCTGATGTTGGCAACAAAACATCAGATAGCTCTTTTGACATTTTCGTTAAATTATCACTCAGAATTAGATGTATTATGAATACTACTGCTACTACTAACAAATGTTTCCTTAGTATCAGCACTGAAATAAGCATTTCAAATCCTTTTAAAAGCACAAGATAGGATTTACCATCCCATTTTACAGAAGAGAAAAACTAAGCTCTGAGAGGTTAAATACTTTGCCAAAGTTCTCACAGCTAAAAAGATGAAAGTGAATGAGGTGGGTATAAAGCCCACCTGAATGCAGAGCCATTAAGCTTTCTACTTCCTTACTCTCTCTCAGGTTTAAAATGCCCTAGAGTAAATTCTTTCTTTTCTTGGCACTGAAGCACAGTGTCCAAGTCTTTCAGCTAAGGAATAGGCATATGCTTAAAATGTTATAATGAAATTCAGAGAAAAAAAAATTATAAAGTTGACTACATAAAGTTAACTAAAAATTTTGCAAGCAGAAATGTCTTCTAAAAAGGTAAAAAAATGACCAAAACTGGAAAAAAATATTTTCACATATTCACAAAGGGCTAATCCACTTAAGAACATAAATAACTCTTAAAAACTGAGGGATAAATGATCAAAAGCATGACACAGAAATGAGAAAAAGGCATGAAGACAACACACACACACAAAATATAAAATGGCTCTGAAACATATAAAAATATATTCAAACCACCAGCCATTATTAACAAAATGCAAAGTGAATCAACATGCCACTTACTTTCCTTTTTTCACCTAGTAGATTGGCAAAAATTAACCCTCAGAAAGCACATTCTGTTGGCAAGACAATGGAGAAATAAACATTCTTTTTTTAAAAAATATTTTGCTTATTTATATGACAGAGCAGAAACAGGGGAGTGGCAGGCAGAGGGAGAAGCAGGCTTCTCGTTGAGCAGGGAGCCTGATGCAGGGCTCAATCCCAGGACCCTGGGATCGTGACCTGAGCCCAAGGCAGACATTTAACCAGCTGAACCACCCAGGAGCCCCAGCATTCTTTTCATTGTTGTTGTTTTTTTAAAGTAAGTTCTAGGTCTAACACGGGGCTCAAATTCATTACCTAAGATCAAGAGTTGCATGCTCTACAAATGGAGCCAGCCAGGCACCCTGAAACAAACATTCTTATATATTACTGATGAAAATGCAAATTGGCCTGACCATTCTTGAGGATAATCTGGCAATGCCTAACAAAACTACATATTCACTTACTTTTTGTTGCAATGATTTCACTTCGAGGAATCTCTGCTGAAGATATATGTCCAATAATATGTAAACTCATATGCACAAGTTTATTCATTTCAACATTAGTTGTACTTGCAGCATATTAGAAAGAACTTAAATACTCACACCTAGAGAAGTAGTTGAATGAACTATGGCATAGTCACTCAATGAAGTGCTATATAACTAAAAGAATTGGAGTGATTTCTGGGATATGCTGCTAAATGAAAAAAAGCAAAGTGTAAAGGATATTTATAGCATGTTATCTCTCATGTAAGAAAGAAGGAGATATAAAAAATATATAGGTATCTGCTCATTTGTGCAAAAGAAATGCAGAAAGGAAAAACTAAAAACTAATTGAATTAGTTACTGAGAGGTGGTAGGTGGGAATGGGATGGAAAGAATGGGGGAACAGGATAAGGGTAGTAAGTATCAGGGAGTGTGACACTTTTTTGAGTATATTTTTTTAAAGGTTTATTTATTTCTTTTAGAGAAGGAGTGTGGGGAGAGGGGCAAAAGGAGCGGGAGGGAGAGTCTTAAGCAGACTCTGCACTGAGCTCAAAGCCCAACATGCGGATGTCAATCTCTTCACCCTGAGGTTAGGAGCTGAGTGGAAACCAAGAGTCAGAAGCTCCCACTGTGCCACCCAGACACTCTGAGTGTGTTTTTAATGCATAACTCTGACTCTTAGGTATATTTTGCATACCGCAAGATAAATTTATAAAGTTTAAATCAACCAGTATATGAGGAGATCCCCAATGGAATACAAACAATAAAAATGAGCCTGAGAAATTAAAGGTACTCCAGAAAGGAGTAGAACTAACTCCAAAAGGAGGAGAACTAGCCTACGTCACATTGGGAAGGAGTACTTATGATTCAGCTAAAGACCAAAATAATTTTGTATGAATACTGTACTCCAGTTGGTGAGTTTATTTTTTTTACAGGGTATGGGCTAGAAATTCTGAAACATTTTGTGTGTTCTAGGAGTGAACAAACACATGTATTGTGGATAATGAAAGCCAGGTTTCTCACTGTCAGAGAAAAGGGTTACAAATAATAAAAGTGGGGAGACTAGAATTAATACTGTAGAGTTTGATTGGAGTCAGAGGTATTATCTACATGAAGTCAGCGATAGACAGGTAGAGGGGGTAGATATGAAAATAAAGATAGCTTTGAATGCATGTGTGAGTATACTTTGTGTATTTCCAAGCACTGTCCACTTGGGAGGGCCTGGAAACAATGATTCCCTGGTAGCAATGGACACATCTTGTACACACATCTTGGTTTCTCTTGGAGAAATGTTTGATTCCAGGGCTGAGGAGAGGAAAGCACAAGATGATTCTGGAATATTTTCTATGCCAAAAAGCATGGAAGTGCTGAAAAAAAGGATAGGGACATGTTAAAAGCACACTGGAGTGAATTTGAAGGGGCTCTGAATGATCACACAGGGGATGGTTTCAGAAACCAAAATCATTATTGATAACCCATGAATAAAATAAATAACCATTAGTCCACATTTACATAAAAATAGTTGAATAAATAAATAAATGGAAGCAAAGGGGCAACTCTTTCTTATAGTAGATTTCTAATTAATAAATGTAGAATATTAGGAAACACAACAGTAATAACTTTTATAGTTAAGAATCATTATGATACTAAAATTAATAGGTGAAAGTATGATAATTTGCATCATCTCAAAATAGTTCCCAAAAGATACTTATTAAGTGATCAAAGTTAATGAAACCAGTAATAAAATATACTGACATTATGTAATTCCTCATATGATGCACTGAGAAGGGTATAACATGAATTCTGTGACATTTTTGCAAAAATGTCAAAAATGCATGAAACTAGCCTAAGAACACCTCAGACAAATTCAAGTTGAGGAACATTCTTCAAATAAGTAGTCAGGTCTATTTAGAAGTATTTAGGTCATGAAAGACAAGAAAAAAACCTGAGAAACTGTCAGAGAATGTAAGAGAGTAAGGAGACATGACAACTGAACACAATGTGGGAGCCTGGGTTGGATTGTGAACCTGAGAGAAGGTTAATAGTGGGGAAACTGGTGAAATTCACGGGAGCATTTCATCAACGCTAAGCTCCTGGGTTCAATCATTGTGTGGTTTTGTAAGATGCCAGTACAAGGGGAAGTACTCTTAGTAAAGAGTGTATGAAAACTTCCTATACTGTTTTTTGCAATTTTATAAGTGTCTTAGTCCATTTGGGCTGCTATAACAAAATACCATCAACTGGGTGGCTTATAAACAACAGATATTTATTTCTCATAGGTGCTGGAGGTTGAGAAAACCAAGGACAAGGCATTGGCAGATTTGGAGCTGGTGAGAGCCCACTTCCTGGTTCATAGTCAGCTGTCTTCTTGCTATATCCTCACAAGGAGGAAGGTGTAAGTGTTCTCTTTGGGGTCTCTTTTATAAGAGCACTAATTCCATTCCTGAGGGTTCCATTCTCATGACCTAATCACCTTCTAATAGCTCTATTTCCAAATAGCATTACAGTAAGAGGTAAGTTTCAACATATGAATTTGGGGAGGATGAATTCAGCCTATAGCAGTAACTCAAATTATTTCAAAATAAAAGTTTAAAAATATATAATATTTTCCTTGTAACAAAATTCATGCCTGTTTATTATAGAAAATGGGGAAAATTTAGAAGAGACAAAGAAAAAAAACACAACCATCAGTGATTTCATTACCAAGAGATCAAATCTATTATTATTTTGGTATAATTGTACACGTACTCATTTTATTTCCAAAATTACATTAATCAAATATTCATTGTTATGTAACCTGGTTTTTTTTTTCACCCAATGATGTATCATCAGTACTTATCCCATAGAATTAATCTTCCTTAACATTGTCTTGAATACTGGTGAAGTATTCCTTAATACAGATATGTCAACTAATTTAATCTAATATTTCCTGAAATATATTTTAAAATAATAGTAATAAATAATACTTAAATTATGATTATATTATTATAATTAAATATTAAATTAATAATAATAAAAACAATATTTTGCAGAGCCCTATTTCTGGAATGTATCAAGAAGTGTTACGTATAAAGGAGTTCCATAGCCACATAAATCTGAGAAACACTGGGGACTCCTGGGTGGCTCCGTGGGTTAAGCCTCTGCGTTTGGCTCAGGTCATGATCTCAGGGTCTTGGGATCGAGCCCTGCATCCGGCTCTCTGCTCAGCAGGGAGCCTGCTTTCCCCCTGTCTCTCAGCCTACTTGTGATCTCTCTCATTCTGTCAAATAAATAAATAAAATCTTTTTAAAAAATAAATTTAAGAAACACTAAGTTCAACATGATTAAATAGATTTTTTTAGTGTAGGAGTTCTTTAAAAAAGATTTATCCAGTATGTTTTGTGACTCCTCAAAAGGGATATCATATGTGTTTCCCAAACTCATTTAATCACCCAATCCTGTGTATGTGTGTTTGGAGAATATTAGGAGACCAGTTTCCACAGAACACAGTTTGGGAGATTACGAGCTCTTTTCGATTATTTTCAATTTTTCACCATTATAAATAAAGCTGCTGTGACTATCTTGCCATATAAACCTTGCCATATAAATCTGATTCCCTCCTGATCAAATCTTAAGTACAATTACTGGTTATAATCTACATAGTTTTTAGAGCATTTTGATACCCAATAGCCAAATCGTACTTGTGAAAGCATGACTCCCACCAGCAGTGTGAAAAAGGAGAGAGGAATTTGCTGGCAAGAAGATAGATTTCAGATGTTGGAGGAGAGGACTGTGAGCCTGAGTTTTATCAGAGGCACTAGTAGAGTGCTAGGTTCATTTTTCTGGACTTTTTTTTAGAAGTTCAAAAAGGCATTTCAATTTTGAACTGGACCAGACTCTTTCTTAGAATTTTGTTATGAGAGAGTTCAGTACTGGCACAGTGATAGTTATGTAGTAGTGGCTGGACGTGGCTTAGTCTTTGCCAAGTTATAGCTACCAAAAGATTTATCTATTTGTTGCGGGGGCGGGGGGAGTGTATGGGGAGGAGGGACAGAGGGAGAGGGACAGGGAGAGAGAGAATCTCATGCAGACTCCCTGTCAAACAACCTGAGATCATAACCTGAGCCAGAATCAAGAGTCAGACACTCAACCTACTGAGCCACCCAGGAACCCCTCCTTCTAATGTTTTAAAACAGTTTGATTCTATTAGATCAGAGAGTTCCTACACGTATTCAGAATCAAGACAGCTGTCAATTCAGCTGTTATTTGGAACCCCGAGGGACAAAGGGGATAGAGGCATGGCTATCCTTCTTAACATGGACACTCAATATTGAAAGACCATCTGTCCTAACTGCTAGCCTAACCAGAGGCAAGTGAGGACCCAGAACCTATAAGAGTCTAACTGATCTCAGTGCCTGGCCCAGAAGGGATAGTGGGGTTTTTGTTGTTGTTGATTTTGTTTTAGGGATGAGACATTTTTTACCTTACCTTTGGCTATATAGGTTAACCCAAGAAATCAAGGAACACTGAACTAAATTTTTAAATTAAATTCGTGAAAGTAAAAAGGATATAATGGTAGTGTGTCTCTGGGCCATAATTGCATATGGAACCTGGCACCAGGCTGGTTTTCAAGAAAAAGGGGCCTTTGTTAAGTTATATGAAGACCACAGGGAGGCAGTGTGGTACAAGGCAAGGAACCACCCTGCAAATGCAGAAGCCAGGGCTTTTCTTTGGTCTCTTCCACTGTGTTGACCTATTAACCAGCTGTGTGGCCTCAGGCAAATTACTTAACCCCTCTGGGCCTCATATTACTCCATCTCAAACCAGGTGTTGGATTACTTGGATTTGCATATCCAGATTTTGACAAAAACTCAAATTATTATAGTTCTAATATAGAACTTAATTTGCACTTACCACTATTGCTTTATGGCATACCAATGAGTTGGGCAGCAGCATAGATCATTTAAGTTTTCCCTTGAGAGAACATATCAGACACTGCATGGCTTCCTTTCAGACCTTCCAAACCAAGCTCTTTCCAGCCTCAGGGCCTTTGTACTTGCTACTGCAAAATGTTTCCTTTGAGCCACAGCTAACTGGTTCTCATTTCTCTCATCTCAGGTAAAATCTCCCCAAGGAGGCACCACCAGGCCAACCATCAATTACTCTATCCCACTATCATTCTACTTTAATTGCTTCATAACATGTGAAATGATCAGACTCACAGATTTATTCACCTACCTATTGTCTGTTTCCCTCTGCAGATGATAAGATCCACAAAAGATAGACATTGAAGCCTTGTTCAAACCATGCCTAGAACATGGCCCAACATTAAAAATGCCCCAAGACAGGAAAGAACTTAGTGGGCTGAAAATTAGAAAGGAAGCCATGTGGCTGGAGCTTTTAGGGTGAGGAGAAAAGCCATAGGAGGTGATGTCAGAGAGGTTAGACAGGTTTAGACCACATAGGTCTTATTGGCACAGTGATAGTTGAGAATGGTCCTGTTATTGGGAAACCACTGAAGCTCCTTAACCATACACACTTCTAAAAAGTGAATCATTTGCCAGTATCTATACTTTACCTATTATTAGTAATCAACTACCTGAGACATGCTTCATAGCTGATCACCACCATCCTAGTGTCACGACTTTAGAGCTTACATGATGACCTCAAAGGCAGGGCATCTCAAACCAGCTCTAGGGAGGGCTTTCAGACAGTTTGGGAGTCCTCAAAGTGAAATGAAGAATTTTGCTTATAAGAGTAAGCATGACTGTGTGCTTCTGGGGAGAGTGTCCACTGGCCTCAGCATATTCTCAGTGGGGCCCTATAACCTCTAAATTTAAGAATTATAGATCCCTTCTCTTAGCTTTCTCTGAACACCTTGACCCTTACAGCACCTTGTTCGAGGCTGGTGAATATGCTTGCTGTCCATTTAAATCACAACTTAAATTTGTGAACTCTACGTTTATCAATAAGCAGGCAGGGAAGTAAATATGGGAAACATTTACTTTTTAAAAAGATCAATTAGCAAATGACAGCACATGATAAATTGGTGCCCATGTATTAAGTAACCTGAGTCAGGTGGCAAGGGCTGATTTTCTTCCCAATGACAGTGGCTAAAATATCCATATAAGATGATCTTTAAATATTTGACTGTTGCCTTAAAATAGCTACCCTGGTTTTTTTTTTTTTTTTTTTTAAAAGAACATAATTTAAAAACCCTTGGCTTATTTTTAATTTATAGTCCTTGAAAAAAAAATAAGTGCCTGGCCCAATCATTTATATGCCTGGGCAAAAGCAATACATCTATATAAAAGTACAGTGATATATTTCTGTTGCTGGTTTAATGTGCTGCTCCTCGCCCTGTATGTTCTGATTCATTGGAGAGTAGCAATCATGTCGACAGGCGCTGTTCTTCAGTTCCCATCAGCGACAACTAAAGGCCAATTCAAGGTTGTGGTGGGGTCATGAATCTCACACAGTCGCTGATAGAACAATTTCCCTTCCACACAGCATTGTCAGTGGGACACACTGGGAATAGCCAGGGAGGCTGGCTCGTGTATCTCTATCTCCCTGCTTTTCCTTTTTGTTTCTGAGGCACTGTCTGTGTTGTGTACCAACCCAGTGCCATTAGGGAATAGAGGGCCAGTCCCTGGAAAATTGATAAGGGAGAAAATTTCTGATGCCTCAAGAATTTGGGGGGAAAAAAATCCTGTGCAAACAAGTCATCTAACAATGCATTACAGAGGGGTCAAGAGCAGAGAGAACAGAAGGAAAGGCAGAAATAAAGGCCTGCTGGTTGGAAACAAGAGAGGTCTCAGGGCTTTACAAAGAAAATGTTTACATTCCAGAGACTCTGTGGGTTAATTAAATAACTGAGGTGTCCATTCTTTTATTTCCTAAATAGTGTCTGAGTGAAGGATTATGCCACCTCTGTAGCCGCTTCGTCTGTGTTCCTTCTTTGTCCCAGGCGGCCCCTCAGGTTGACCAGAAAGCCAAGCCTTACCTTGGCGGTCCACAGGGTGAAGGCAGGTTTGAATGAAAACAACATCCAAAGACAGAGCATCTTGAATGGAGCTTTCATAGGTGGTTTCATAACTTTTATGGGCTATGCCTAAAGTTTCCTTCAAATGAAAGTGGTATGCGGGATGAGGATAAGACACTAGGCTGGTTGTGGGATAAGTTTTCTTATGTGGTTGGTCCCAAGTCACAGTATCCAAAGAGCATGGAATCTGTGAGTCATTAACAGCATTTCATATAGAGGATTTAAACATAGACGTGGAACCCAGAGAGGGTACAGAGGTGTAAGAGTTGACTCAAAGATGGGCTGGTCAGTGTGAATGTGAGTCTGAATTTGAAGCAGAGCCTGTTGGAGAGCAGAGCCCATTCATAGTCACCAGACTCATGGCTCCTGGTTTTGGATGTCCATACAAAGGAGCTTAACCATGCACATCCATCCTCCTGGTGTCCCTCAGGGCTCCGAAAAGTACCTGTCCTGACAGCAGTCCTGGGGGAAACTAAGGGAGGGAATTCTTTGATCTAATGGGCTCAACTGTTTTTAAAACATTGGAAAACAAAATTTAAGACTAGCGAGTAAAATGTTTTGGGTAGCTATGCACTGGCAAAGATGGAGCTAGTTCCAGCTATCATAAAATAACTAACCATTACTTTCTTCATACAACAATGACAGCTACCTAAGAAGAACCATAATGAAAACTAATTAAACGCAATTAATAAATCCATATGCAAGAAAAACCCACCACACCAGGACTGAAGTTCACTTTAGGAACTGTTGTCTTATTTACCATTCTTTCTTTTCACAATAGAAAAAAAAAGCCTTACTTTAAAAAAAAATAAATTTTTCCCCATTATAAAATGAATACATTGTAATTATTGAACATTTCGGAAGTACTGGAAGAGAAAAGAAATAAATCAACCAGACGTACCACACTACTAATACTTCAGTGTATTTCTGCTTCACCTCTTTTGCGTAATTTTATAAAATTTTTGTCAGATTTTAAATAGTCCTTCTGCATACATAATTTTGAAAACTGATTTTTAAAATTTATCATTTCTATGTAAGCATTTTCCTATCTCCTTATAAACAGCTAATAAATATCATTTTAATGGCTGCTTAATGTTCCAACAAGTGAATATTCCAGAGTTTACTTAATGATACCTTTTTTTTTTTTACAAGACATTAGGTGGTTTTCATTTTTTTGGTATTACAAATAATGTCATGGTATATATTTGAGGACATTTTCTATGTTTCAGATTACTTCCTGAGCCAGATTTACAGAAGTAGGATTTCAGGGTCAAAAGATATGAAAACATTTGACGCTCCTGAGAGACACTCTCCTCATACTACCTTATAAAGGAGTTGATGCCATTTTCACTGCCACTAGCAACTAATCGAGCAAAACAGCAAAGTGACTAAGAACAGTCTATGGGGTTAGACCAGGATTTCTCAACCTCAGCACAATTGACCTTTTGGGCAGGATGATTCTTTATGGTGGAGAGTTGGCCTGTGCTGTGTGGGATGTTTAGCAGCATCTTGGCGATCTACCCACTAGATGCCAGCAGCGATCTCCAGTTGTGACAATGATAGAGGTCTCCAGACATTGCCAAATGTCCTGGGGAGATTGGCGGATGGGGTGGGTGATGCAAAATCTCCCTTGGTTGAAACCTATGTGTTAGACAAACTTCAACTTGCATTTGAGCTCTGGCTCATATTAATACGTCAATGTGAGCAGATTACTTGATATCCTTGGCTTCTCATTTAGTCGCTGTAAACTAGAAATAATCACACTCAGCTTGGGGGTTGGTTGTGAAGATTAAGTAAGAGAACACATGTAAGGCATTTCACATAATGCTGGATACATGGTAAGAGCTCATAGCATTTACAATGAAGAGTATCATGTTGATGCTTCTACTGTCCCAGGAAAAGGCCTTTATATGTGATTAAAGGAGAGATGGCTATCTCCCTTGGTAAATCATTGATATTCACTTATTCATTCCAAGTATTTATTGAGTCCTTACTACATGCCAGGCATTGTTCTTGGCACTAAGAACACAGCAGTAAATAAAACATTGTCCTTTCCACATTCAAGTGGGGAGACAGACTAAATAAGATTGAAAAAATGAATCATACGTTATGTTAGGAAAAGGGATAAGAATTGTTTGGGAGGTGGAGGAGGATAAAATTTTAGGTGAGACAGCTCAAGAATTCACTATTGAGAAAGCAACAGTTGAGTTAAGACCCAGTTTCACCACATGTACACTGTAGTAACAGTAACCTAATCAGAGGGATTAGCAAATGCAAAGGCCCTGATCAGGAACATGCCTAGAGCGTTCAAGGACTAACACATAGGCTACTGTGCCTGGAGAAGGCTGGAGAAAGAATGAAGATGGTGTGTTAATGGTTGGCTGGCGCCTTGATCATGGGCATTGAGTGAGATGGGAAGCCATTCGATATGATGGTTTCAAATCCTTTAAAATAATTTCTGATAAGAAATCATGAAAGAAGCAACAGGTAATGTAAGACTGTCTATCCAAGGGAGGCAGACTATAAGCTAAGAGTGGAGAAATGGGAAACCTGCTGCTTCTTATTGACAAGTCTTACCCAGCCAAGCTCTAGGTCTTAACCAATGTGGGAATTCCATTAGGGAATTAGGGAGATCTCCATTAGGGAGACATAAGTGGTTCAAATTAATGAAGACAGCTTATTGCAAGCATCTGGCATCATCATCCAAAAAGATGAGCTTGTTTTATTCTGTGTGTGTGTATATGTGTGTGTGTGTGGTGTGTGATGTCCATTCCCATAGACATAAATTCTCTCCTAAGAATATGGAAGTCAACCCTCTTTCCTCTCTCTGTATCAGCAACAAGTCTTCTAAAGCATCCATGGGAGGTATGTCCATTTCTCTTTTTTCTTGAAATGATTAGAAAATAAAGTTTCAGAGTGAAGAACCGAGTCAATAACTAAAAAGAACAAAGTGGTATGGGGAGGGTTGAGGGCACTTAGTGTAGCTTGTTCTTATGGCTGTAGAGTGACTGGGCAATCACTGAAACAAATTTCCCCGTCTCTTGGGGGATTTGGAATGTTGACTTTCTTGGTAAGACTGTATCAGTAGTATGCATTTCTCTATCATGACTCAGATTTAAGGTGTATCCTTTACCCATGTCAATAAGCATAAACACATGTTTGAATGTCTTTTTTTCCTTAGTCCAAGTTGATATTAATCAGAATTCATTTCAGATAAAAATCTTAACATGCACTTGAACTCCAAGGTGAGAGTGCATTCCGTTCCATTCTCATTTTATGGAATAACTCTCTTGCCAGTTCTAGCTTGGCACCTTGACTCTTTTACAAAAGATGGTTCTCAGAGTGAGGAACATCTCAGGCCACCCCTCCCCCCACCCCCTGGCTTGAAGGAAAGAGGGATCAATTCCTTGGTGTTGCATAAGGTTTGTAGCATTTGAAGCAATTATGTGAATTTCGAACTTTTAAAACATCTCTTTATATTCTGAAAAGTGAAATAGTTGAATTCAATTCTACCTCCTGCTATTCATTTCAAGATTGTCACAGCAGAGTTTGCTGAAGGACCAAAGACAACTATGAACCCCTTAAAAGGTAGTTTTCTTGTGCAAACATCACATAAGCAGATTGTTTGGGACTGCATTTATTCATTTCCCGGCATTCATTGCCATACTTCATCTTGGATTAATTTCTTGTCAATCCCAACACATTGCTTTGTGAACACAATCCCAAAATGGGAATTGAGTCATTGCCTCTGGCCCAGAGAGCAGCTTGCATCTATCTACTTGGGATGGCAACGATCTGTGGTCGCTTGATCCAGTCATCTGTTCCTTAGTCAGTGGCCCTCTGGCAGAGGCACCTGAGCTGTTGGGTGCCACCAGCCTACCTGATGACTTTTAAGTCTTTCCTCCTCACTAATCAACCTGCCTTATCAAAATCTTGAACCTCGAATGTGAAGAAGAGCTGGCTGTTTGTGTAGCCATAAATGCTTCTTCCGAACTGAACAATTCCCGCCCTTGTATTAGGCAGGTCTAAATGGCCATTCTTTTGTTTCACTGCTGCTCTGTGAAGTGGGACAGGAATACAGGTGATTTCAGTGGCTTCAGGGAACATCTAAAACAGTAGCGGGGTCATCCTTTGGTTTCACAGTATAGGGCTGGTTTTTGATCATCTGCAGGGCCAGACCAGACCTCAGGACCAGGAATGGAGTTGTGGCAAATGGCATAAAAGGGTCCCTGAAACAAGAATAAGCAGATATGGGTTCAGCTGGCTCCTGCTTCATTAGATAGAGCTACCCTCGTGGGTGCAGAAATATTAGACTTGAACCAACTGAAAAACCTACCTATGCTATTTGTTTAGTATTATCTAATTAGACAATCTTTACTTCTAGTATAGATCAAAAAACAATCTATTCTAATTTGTTGAATTCTGAAAGGAAAAAAAAATGGAATTCCAAATATTTTGTACTGCTGAAATCATGACCCGAATCATCACCACCAAGCCTGCCCACCTTAGCAAACACACACTCTGGGAGGGCAGAGAGGGTACAGGATTGAATCAGTGAATGAGAACCAACTGATAAAAATAAGGGCCAAAGCATAAAAAACAAATATCAAATAATTCTGTGCAGTAAACCCGACTAAAGCAGAATGATATCAATCCTCCTTTTCTCAATCAAAACTAGTCATTTTGGTAAATAAAATGAAATGATTTGGGGAAATGTAAGTCACTTTAGTGGAAATACAATATTCCTGTTTAAGAGTAACTCACATATAATCAGGTACGTGAGAGACAGTTGGGTTCAAAATGTCCTTTTAATTTGTAATAAATGAAGCATTATAATGAGAGTAGTGTCTAAACAGTTTTCCCCTTCTTGTGGTCCACACCAAAGAAGATGAATAGCCTGACTTAGCTACAGAGAAGCAGGCTCCAAAAACAGGGAAGTGAATGTGTCCTTCCTCTGGGAAAATGTTGGGAACCAAGAGGGCTTGTAAACATCAAGGGACAGGTGTATCTTTTTTTGCTCATCACAGTTGAGGATCTGGAACATTCCAGGCTATCTCCAAAATTGGCAGCAAAAAAGGTTAACCAGCTGTAAAAGAATGGAAAAGGTATATCTAAAGGGGAAAACTCTTTCATGCCCTAGGGATTCTTTGGGCTCTTGTGAGAGACTGTGTCCACCTCGCCCTCTCCTAGCCCGAGGGAAGGCCGCTGCTAGCCAGCGCTGGGGCTTAGAAGTAGGTCCATCGCTGCTTCTCGCCTTGTTTTCTAAACAAGTCCAAGTCAGAGACAGATCAAGATTGAGCTCAAATAGAGGATTTTTAGGTACGGGGGTCAACTCGAAATTTTCTGATTAGAGAAATGAGAGCTAAGGCAAGAGAGTGCTAATGAAAGATTCCAGGCAAAAACATCAGGGCCTGTTGCCAGCTCACAGGCTGAGCTTGGCAGACAGACAGTGGAGCTCTGACAGAGAGTTTCTCTGTGCATTTTAGAAGAAGGCAAAATGGATCTAAATGCAGCGAACCTATTGATTTATTCTCTTTGTACTGGACATGGCTTTTTATTAAAGAAAGCAGATATTCAATAGTGTTAACTAGTAATGGGAATTGACTTTTCACTAATTGCACAGACCTTGGCATTAATACACTTTAATGGAACCTGGGCTCTGCGTCCCTCAGATCAATCCTGAAGTTTTTCTCTAACTCTTTCTGGTCAAAGGACATGAACAGCATTGTAACTGAGGGAGACCTTTTTAAATCTTTCTTTCTTTCTTTCTTTTTTTTTTTTTTTAATTCATGGGATGAATAGGCTGAGGGACTTCCTTTTATTCCAGAGGACTAGAGAGAGGGATAGTTCGTAGAAAATATATAGAAACTGTAGTCTGAACTGATTACGGAGTTTGGTGTCAGCTGTTTAGAACTCAGTAATGAATGCTGAAAAAGAGTTTGGCTCCCCACGCACCTGGCTGGGTCCTACCCTTGCTGGATTCTCTTGAGTCAGAAGACTCATCACTTATTTATCACTCATTGTTGGATTTATTAAAAGTAAATAGAATCCCTGACAGATGCTGAGTTCACACACAGACCTGGAACCAGGGATGTGAGAATATACGTTGCTCTCACGAACCTCTAATAGAATCTGACCTCACCCAGAGGCAAAAGAACAGGGAATACCAGATCCCGCCAGGAAGGAGACCATTCCTGAAATTCCCATGATGGCAGATGTCCCATTTTCTAGGATTCATTGCTAGATTCTTCCTCTGGCCAGGCGGGGCAAAGATGACCTTCCAAGACAATGATGTTTCAAATCCAAACCATGAGACTGGAAGGTTCTCGAAGAGAATGTTTGTATCTTATTCATCTTTGAATACAATGCCTAGAGTCAGAGTGGCAAACCCATTTAATTCATGGCTTTACCTCCTTCTAGTTCTGTGGCATTAAGTGAACCAAGCTCTTTGATCTGCTATGTCTTTATCTAACTGGAAGAGAAAAAAGGGGGGGGTAGTAATTGAAATACATGCTTTGCAGAGTTGTTGTGAGATTAAGTAAGGTATTATATATAAAGCTGTTACTCATTACATTCAAAGCTCATTTTTTAGCTCATTGAGGGCACATAGTAAGCTCCTGTGAGTGACAGTTATGACTTCATCATCTTCGAATCCTTTGAATTCGACATTGCACATGTGGTAAATGTAAGCTCAGTGAATGGCTTCATTCTTTGCTTTGCCTACTTTTATGCCTGCTCTGTGCCAGTCAGTGTCCTGCAATGTACAGACAGACACATTCCCTGGCTTCATAGAGCTTACAGTTCGGTGGGGATACAGGCAATAAGCAAATAAATGAGTGATGACTGAGTTCACAATCTAAAATGGAATTTAGGATAATGATAAGTGCCCTGAAGGAAGTTAAGCAAGATAAAGGGGTAGGAAATGACTGTGTCTGTGACAGGAAAGAGGATGGGGAAGGTGGAGAAGGGCAGGGAGGCTGGGGAGACAAATGAATAAAAGGACAGAGGTTTCCTCAAGCACCTGTAAATGCACCTTTCCCAGCCTGTTTTAATTCCTCTCACCAGGTGCTAATTCAGTAACTTCTCTGATGGATCTTTGTGCTATAGAGTTTTTCACTGTGTAGTGAGGTGACATAACTCCCATTATCCAAACCTTCTTATGCCTCGGATCCTATTCCCTAAAGTGTCTCCCACCCAAACCCAGGACTTCACCTCAGAAATGAAGACTACAGCCTGGGACTTCTACAACATATTTGCCTTCTGGGAGGGGACAGCTGTGAATTGGAGATGTCTCCAACTTGGAAAGAGTCTTTGCTTTCTATTTGGCTCTGCAAAGGATCACAAAACTAGACTGCCATATTGAATTATTTTCAGCAGTAGAAATTCTTCGGTGCCCCATCTCAGACCAGGCTCTAATTTGGAAGTAATAACATTTGGGCAAAGCTCAGATGCACTAAGTTGCAGCCGAGGGCTTGGTGGGTTTTGAGGTAATTGGTTTTACTCAGTTGCTGATGCTTCACTTGGACAAATGAGAAATCAAACTACAGCTCAGTTTGCAGAAAAGCCCACATCAGCAGTTTATTCTGACTACTATTTCAGAGCTTGTTATGTTATCAGCAATAAAATGCAACTAATATACTGTTAATTAATATTGCATCCTACAGCTAATTTATCACATTATTAATCAGAGTGATAAAGCCAAGGAAAATGCGGCTCACCTTTAGTGTCTTTTCATCTCTTTCAAACACTGGTATTTATGCACAAATACATGTTTTGGTCAACACTGCCAAGTGTTTGGTTGTTCCTGGATGAGTGTATTCTATTTTCAAACAGTAACTTGCCCCTCAGGAATATTTTATTTAGCAAGACAGGACTTAAAGTGAAAGGGTAACCATTTCTGATCGTAACCTTGGCTTTGTGCTTCTAGTAATTATCCTTTAATTGCATTACCCTATTTGAAATAGAGTTGTAATTGGAAAAAAACAATTTGACATTCCCTGATGCTTACTCTGACATGCACTATTTGCTTTTTATTCAAATGTAAATTTTCTCCATAATACTATCAAAGAAAGAAAAAAAATTAAGCAAAATTGAAATGTCAGTTGCAATTTCTGACGTGCAGGCAGTGTCATTCACTCGTTGCTGTCTGGAAGGCAAGACTTTCGGTTCAGATGGAAAAAAAAATCAAGCTATGAAATTAGCATTCTCTGAGGAGAGGGAGAGATGGATGACAGAATCACAGATTTATCCCTTTGGGATACGTGTCCACTTTGCACAATGGCTTCAAAAATATCAAACAAGCTGCCAGCTATAATTTTTGGATGAACAATCCTTTCTGCTTTATAATAAAAACATGTTTCTCCTTAAAACTGGAGGATAATAAACTTAACTCTAGACTTATTTCACCTTAGGCTTCTTGAGGGTGTAATCTTAATTTGGAGGACGTGATATGAGAAAGGCAGCCTCTAAAAAGGCTCCAGTGATTTCAGACTCCTGACAGTCACGCCCTTTTGTAATCTTTTCCCTTCAAGCGTGGGCTGGACCTTTTGACTCGTTTCTAATGAATAGAACATGGCAAAAGTAATGGGATGTCACTTCCAAGATTAGGTTACACCAAGTGCTGTGGCTTCTGCCTTGGGCATCTCTGTTTTGCCCTCTCATGCGCTCACTCTGAGGGAAGCCAACAGCCATGTTGAGCCCTGCCCTATGGAGAAGCCATGTGGTAATTGAGGTCTCTGGCCAACAGCCAACAGGGAATAGAGGCCCTCATCCAACAGCCCATGAGGAACCCAGTCTTGCCAACAGTATGGAAGTGAATCATTGCTCAGTTGAGCTTTCAGATGAGCCTGCAGCCCCAGATGACACCTGATGACAATCTCTCGAGAGACCTTAAGTCACATGTATCCAGTTGAGTGACGACTGGATTCTGACCCACGGGGACAGTGAGGTAATAAGAATTTGTTATTTGAAGCTGCTAAGTTTCATGGTAATTTGTTATATGGCAATAGATAACTAATACAGGATAGGAGAGAATGGTTATTAAACAAACAAGTAATTGTAGATATGTTTGGCTTGCTATGTTTTTTGGTAGGGAAAAACATGAACAATGATGGAAGAAAAGAGCAGCTATGTTATTTTCTTAGTATGTTCCCTTAAATAAGTCACATAACCTTTAATACGTGCCTCAATTTTCTTATCTCTATCATAGGTATAATTTACTCACAAAACTTTTGTGAGTTGGAAATGAAATACCAAATGCAAAAGTACTTAGAAAAGTTCTAAGTACTATACATATATGAAATGATTAGTATTAAAAATGTTTGGTACATTCGACAATAACCCTCTAGGACTTGAGGCATAGTAGAATGAGCACTATGTCTCAGGAGACCTGGATTCTAATCCAGGATTTTCCACTGCCTGGCTATGTGACCTTGAGAAAGCCACTTATGCTCTATCATTTTCAATTTCCTGACACTGAGAGAAAGGGGAACAGAACAAGTAAGTTTTGATCAATAACAACAGCCTAATAACAAAAGCATAGGTATAGTAACTGGGACTCTGGTCAAAAGTAACTGAAATGCACCCTGAAATAGATTATCTCTAGGATCTACTCTAGGGTTAAAAATATTGATTTTTAGTATTTGTTTGGGTTTTGCTAGGTTCCCCACAGAATGTGATTGTAATTTTCCTTCACTAAGACATTTATGTGTCAGGATGAGTGCAAAAAATACATTTCTTGAGAGTGTGATTAGCTAAGTGAATCCATTACTGAGCAAAGGTATTAGAACAATGCGGTCTAAATGCCAGGCATGACAGAGTTGAAACTAGTGCTGACTTCCAGTAATCTGATTCTTCATTCAACATACTACCAAACATTTACTTTCATGCAGAAGTGGTGCCTTTATTTCAGGGGGTCTTTATTCATAGACACTTGAAGTCCGAATTTTGCAGCTCTAAACTTAATGGTATCAGAGGGCCAGGGCAAGCCCTTGCATGATGCTGAACATAGGTGTTTCCTACTTGCCTCCCCTCCTCACTTGCTTCATCCTTGTCTTGGCCCAAGTGTTATTTCCTTTGATCCCACCAAACGTAAGTGACAGCACTACCCCTTTTCTTGTAGGCAGAGTAGAAAGTTGCATAACCACAGAGCTCTGAAGATCCTATGAAAGTCTCCTTGACCACACCATCTTCCTCATTGGCTTTCACCATAACCCAAAGTCAAAGCTTTGGGTCACTTCCTCATGTAAGAAGGTAGTGGGAGAAGTATATACTGGATTTGGAGACAAGGATATGGGTTGAAATTTAGAGTCTGGCACGAAATAACTGGGTGCGGGGCATGGGATTTAGGCATGTGTGTCATGAAGTTAATTAATTAACTTAACTTGTGTGTCAGAAGTTAATTAATTAATCCGGTCCTGACTTTTCTCCTCTGTAAAGTAAGGAAGAGCATAACTGCCCTCACTTCCTGATGTTTTGTGGATTGGGTGAAATACTGATTGAAAAATTATTTTGAAATTTGAAAAGTAGTGTGTGAGTGCTTCCTGTGACCATTAAGGGTTAACACATTGTTCTCTATGTCAGGAGTGATGAGGTCATCTGTTCAATCCTTAGGACACTGAAAAGAAGGGGAAAAGGTTGAATAAGTTCTTATTGATGAGCACGGGGTAAGGGACAGGTATATGAACCAGGACCCTTAGATCAAAAGTGAAAGAAGTCCAACCCAGAATAGTTTAGGGAAAAGAATGGGCATTACACACAATCTAGAGCAGAATGAGGGTGGAATTAGTCCTCAGGGAAAATTGGAAAAGGACTCAATTTCAACCACGACTTGACCTTTCTCCTGGGGTGGCACCCTTCTCTGCTGGATAGACTGTCTTCTTCCAGGGGCTGGGAACCTAGTTGATAGGTGCTCCCACTCTTCAAATTCTGTTGCTTCCACCACCCGGAGGAGGCGTATACTCTCCTTAGTTTCAGCTCTAAGCAATTCAGGGAAGGCTGCTGACTGGCTTGCAGAGGTGCCCACTAGTGGGAGAACTGAGGCCAGGGAGGTAGAACCCCCAAGGGAACACATAAAAGCTGCCTTTCCCAGAGGAGAGGAAACACCTGGCAACAACCCTTAGAATGTCCTCTGTGGTGAGGCCCTGACCCGGTGGCCGGGCTACTATACACGGTCACTCTGGTTGTATAGAGTGCCCTGCACAATAGCCCCGCTGGCCTGAGGAGAAAACTAAATGCCAGCCAGCTGTATGAAAGCACTTCATTTCTCAAGGAAATATACCCCCAAAAGGTAGCAGCAAAATCTATCTTGCCAAATGTTTATCTTCTATGAGAGGGCGTGGCAAAATTCCACTGGGAGAAAGGATATGCGCACGCCAGAGAAGCCCTTCTGTGTCGGAGCCTATGAGTGCAAGGCTCTGGCCTGGGGTGAGCCATAATTCCACCCTCCCATCTTTCATACTGATGTAGCAGAATGGGAAACTCCACTCCGCCACTAATATGAATGGGAGAACTATCAGTTAGGAGTTCTCTCTTCATATATCAGAGAAATGACTGCCCTCCCAATGTTGTTGGAGACATATTCCAAATTGTCTGAGTTGCTAATGTAGGAGGACCCCAGTCACTTTGGTGACCGCTAGCCAGGATGATGAAATGGCACTAAACCCACTTCATCCCTCCTGGTTTAATGCTCCTAGGTTTATCTTCCTCAAGCCCACAACCTCTCACCTGCTCTCCACTGCCTGCATCCCCTCATCTGGGCACCCAAAGCCCCTCACACTATGGCCAAAATCTGCCTTTCCAGGTCGGTCTCCCCCATCTCCCCGGTCTCCCCTGTCCAACTCAGTCTCCCCTTCAAGCCTGTGTGTGGGCCATTCTACCCAGAATGTGCTGCCTTTTGCAACCTTTCCTATTTGTCCTTTAGGAAGCCTTTTCTGACTCCCCCGAGAAGAAATGTCTTCTCTTCTGACTCCCAGAACTGATGGTTTGTACTTCCTTAGGGCATTTACCACACTCTGTCTTAAGTAATATTTGTACTTGTTATATTCCATTCTTCCAGGGAAAAGATCCTTGAAAGAAAATTTTTTAAAAATGGTGGTGGCAAATATGTAGATTTCTTTCTTTCTTTCTTTCTTTCTTTCTTTCTTTCTTTCTTTCTTTCTTTTTTTTAGGAAAATTTTATTTATTTGAGAGAGAGTGAGAGAGAGAGAGAGAGAGAGGACGAGCAGGGAGAGGGGCAGAAGGAAAGGGAGAAGCAGACTCCCCACTGAGCAGGGAGCCCGATGCAGGACGTGATGCCAGGACTCTGGATCATGACCCGAGCCTCGGGCAGATGCTTAACTGACTAGCCACCCAGGTGCCCCAAATATGTAGATTTCTTACTATGGGCTGACACCACTGCCTATTTGCTTTAAAGATTTTGACTTATTTTTCTGACAGAGAGAGAATATAAGCAGGGGGAGTGGGAGAGGGAGAATCAGACTCCCCACTGAGCAGGGAGACCAATGTGGGCTCCATCCCAGGACCCTTGGATCATAACCTGAGCTGAAGGCAGACGCTTAATGATGGAGCCACCCAGGCACCCCACCACTGCCTATATGAAGTTATTTAATCCGCAGTACAGGTGAAAAATTTTTACAGATGAAAAATTGAGACCCACCGAGGTTTCATAACTTGCCCGAGGTCACACAGTTGAGTCAGGATTTGAACTCAGGTCCTGCACCTCCTTAATCCAGGCTCCTGAGCACTACTACTCCACTTCTCATGGAGACACAGGTGCATTTCCTGCAAGCCCAACAAAGCTCCTTTCAAGACAATGTATTTAATTTTTACTTCTAATCTTGTATTCTTTTCTTAAAGAGGCCCTTAAGACTGTGTTAACTTCAGGTTGTAGAAAACCGTCTTGCTCATCTTTGAATCCTCCTAAATCTTGCTTCGTAAGCCTGATGGGAACATTTACCGGGCATTCTCAGCGGTGTCGCTGGATCCTTCCAATAACCTGAAAATCAGGCCTGGTCATTCCTGCATTTACAGATGGGAAAACTGACCTCAGAGACACTGATTGATTCTGCTTAAAGCCACCAAGCTAGTAAGTGATGGAGCTGGAGCTGAAGCCAGGGTTTCTGATCCCATATATCATGCTTCCTCTACTTAGGTATTTGCTGCCTGTGGGTTCTGAAAGCCTTTCCAGTGCTTCGTGGATGTCACTCCTCGCCCCCGCCCCACGCAGACCCATTTGAAGAGCACTCCATCACAGCCAACAATTATCTAAATTGAAGTTGTCCATCCTGCCTTTTAAGTTCTTCTCCAGATAATGAACCTTTTCAACCAACACAGGGTGCTTGATGTTAATCACACAGAGAAATGCAACTCAATCTGTTCACCTTTGAATAGATAGAGCCTAAAAGGTAGAGGAAGTGCATTTAACTTCCAAGCCCTCATCTTGATAATTTCTTAGGGGACACTTCTTCAACTGCCTATATTCCAGAGGCTTTCAAAGCCCTCAAGCAATTGCTAAATGATAATAGAAATATGTTTGCCTACATCTAGACATTTTTTGGTAAGTAGCCCATAATTTATCATTCTTCATTATTACAGAAAGCCTGGAGAATTATATAGAAGGCTTCGGCTTTTCCAGCTGATATGTAAATATATTCCCAAAGCAGAGGACACCTGGATCCTGTTAGTAATGTCTAAACACTAACCCTGGAGAAATCACTATGTCCAGTCATATCTACGGACGCGCCAACTGTAAGCGTCGTGCAGAGAAATACCTCCACCAGCAAGGCTCTTGTCTTCTTTCCCAGACGGAGGTCGTCCGTGGGAGAAAGGTAAACAGAAGCAGTGGGTAAGAACTCAGTCTGTGGAGTTAGGTCAGCCTGGGTGTGACTCCGGCTTCACACTTACCCGCTGTGTGGCTTACGAAAATTGCTTAGCTCCGTTCATTGATTCCACAAATGTTTACTGAGTACTCAGAGGGTGGCCAGTGTTGTACGTACTGAGACAGAAGAGGGAACAAAACAGAACTACCTCATCGAATTTTCATGCGTCCGCAAAATGGAAATAATTAAATCACCTACCTTCTACGGCCGTGTAAGTATTACAACACAGTGTGGGGCTGGGCTTATACTTATTACTACAAAAATTAATGATCTTTTACTTTGATTCTGGATTTTCAAAACATCTCAGTGTGGTTCATGTGATAATCTTTGGAGCCTCAACAAATTCTGTTTTTCAGAAAATTTTTGAGGGGTTTCCCTTGATGGGGCCCGATAATAAAGAGTTTCTGGGGCTTCAGGCCATGTGGGTGGGAACCGAGGCACGAGGTGGGGCCACGGGAGGGGTGAAGTACATTGGGCAAATCCAGCCATGGTCAGAATTTGCAAGGTGACCTTGGCCTAGATACTCCCAGGAGCTTCTCACTTTGGGTTCCGCATGGAAGGGATTGCGCTGATATTATTTTACCTCTGGAGTTTCTGTCTACCCAGAACACTATTATAAAATTTCAAAAGAAGCACTTAACCTAATTCCCTGATGAGGCTCATATTCGTTTTGTTTCCTCTTGCCCTCTGGGTCTCAGTGGTGGAGGGCTGAGTTGGATAGCCCTGCTGAGAGATGCACACTTCTGCCCAGGTCTGGGTACCCATGCTCTCTCTTGCAAGAGAGAATGTGCCACGTGAGCAGGCGGGGGGGTGGGACGTGGGGGTGGGCAAAGGTATTTGGTCACAACTCCTCTGTTCTGTTCTTTAATAATAATTATTTTAGTTGATTGAATGTTTCCTCTGTACCAAACAGTGAGCTGAGCAAAGGTGTTTGCATATATCATCTCACTTAATGATCACAACTGAATGAAGTCCCTCCAGACTACCTCCACCCCATTAAATTATGCCCATTTTAAGGATGCAAAAAATGAGGGTCATAGTTGTCGAGGGACTTGCCGAAAACCTTTAATGTTTGACCACAGACCCAAGCCTCATCTGCTATACGAGAGTGGATACAAACCATTAGCATCAACAACTTCTACCAGCTTTTCGTATAGCTGTATTTTTTTTACTAGAATGTTCCATACAGGAAATTTGAAAACTGTACAACATATGATAGAAAAAAAGAAAAATAACATCCAACCAAAGATAAATTCTCTTAGCATTTTGAAGTACCTGTTTTTCTGCTTCTTCTTCTTCTTTTTTTTTTTTTATTTGACAGACAGAGATCACAAGTAGGCAGAGAGGCAGGCAGAGAGAGAGGAGGAAGCAGGCTCCCCGCGGAGCAGAGAGCCCAATGCAGGGCTCAATCCCAGGACCCTGGGATTATGACCTGAGCTGAAGGCAGAGGCTTTAACCTACTGAGCCACCCAGGTGCCCCTTCATTTTGCTTTTTAACAATTTGAGGTTGTCCTATTTACCTTGTTCTGTACTCTGCCTTAAAAAAAAAAATTGACTTCATGAACATTGCCCCATGTCATTAAAATTTTTCCACCCAACCTATTTGGTTAAATATTTATAATACATAAATATTATACCATTAGTTATTCAACAGTTTTCCTCTTGTTGGAAAATTAGTCTGCAAATTTTGCTGTTATAAGTGTGGTGAGCATCATTGTACAAAATTTCTTTTTTTACGCCCTCAGTGGCAGCCATATTTGTCATTTAGAGGTGATTTCCTCCTGTGAGAAGTGTCATCATTTACATCTTCTGGTTGTTTAATCATGATGACCTTCATGGGTCATTGGAGCTGACATATTGTACCTGGTGGGAGTAGATGCAGCTGGGCCTTGGGGTGTGAGTACCCAGACCAAAGGCCAACAGCAGGCAGAGTGACAGGACCTGCAGCCACTCCCCCTTTTCTATTCTGGGCTCAGTTTGTTAAGGATGTCCCAGAAAAAGGAGGGATGAGCAAAGGGGAGAGAGCAAGGAGAGCTCATGTGTGGCTGCTGTCCTGCACCTCTCAGAGCTCACCACTGGCTGCCACAGAACTGGGTCCCCTTGGCATCTGCCTTTGACACCTGTGGCTGTTGCCTCCTGGGGCCCAGGCTCTGGACACTGCACTTCTTGTGGCCCCAAGCCATTGCCTTTCTTCGGCAGCAGATTCTTACCTACCAAAGATAAAACAGAGAACAACAAACAAAACACTTTCTTTTATTCCTTTTCTTCTTCATTTCCAAAACCTAATTCTTACTTGGTCGAACTCCCTTTTCTTATTCAAAGAAAGGAGGGGACTAACTTCTTTTATTGGAGGCAGTGAGGGGAAAGAAAAAAAGGAAAGAAAGTAGAAATACATCTGGTGGACCATACTACCAGTTTATCTCCAGCTTCCTGCTTTCCCCAGTGTAACTTTTTTATATTTTAAAATATTTTATTCAACAAAATGGATTGAATGTGTAGTATGTGCCAAGTGTTGTGCTTAATGCAACAGGGGATAGAAATGACCAAGGCTCATCTTAAAAGAAAATTTCATGTAACTCTGCTCTGATCGGCTGATTTTTCAGAACTATAGAACATTGCCATTTACTGAGCATCTGTATTAGGTTCTGAAGGAGGCACATTTAATTGCTATCCTGTAGGTACCACTGTTCATGTCTTACGTGTGGGGAAAACTGAATCCTCTAGAAACCAAGTAACTTATGCAAAGTCATAGAGCCAGGAAGGAATAGAGACAGTATTCAAATTCAGGTTTTTCTAACGCCAAAACCTATGTTCTTTTCTCTGGATTGTACAAATACTTATAATTGAAGTGTTGACTGGTTCTAGAATATTCCACAACAATCTACTTCAATAAAATATTTGATTTCCAGCTGAAATAACAACTTATATAAAAATGAAATGGTTGAGAAAGAAAATTTTTTCTTTTCTCCATATAATATTTAGAAGAAATATTTTTCCCCCGAAAGGGTTTAAGCAAATGGTGCTCAAACAAATGGAACTCCAGTTTAACCTTAAGAAATTTTGTTTCTAAATTGTATACTTTATCCAAAGCAGGTTGGAGGACGGTCCACTGGAAGTTTGTAGTAAAACATCGCCCTCTTATGGGCATATGGGCATCGTACATTGGAGATAGATACAAAGGATTTAAACGTCAGAACAAAAGTAAAATTATGTGCCCAGTGACATAATGAAAAGCTGTTTTTATCGTTTATCAGGTGTATATTTATTCTTCAAAGTGACTCCTCAGAATGGAGGCCAAAAGACATTCTGGAACCTGCCAAGCAATCATTTTCCATCCATTTTTATGGAGGTGTCTGAATGCTGGCGACTACAGGACACACCTTAAGGAAACTATAATACCTGACTAGAATCGTAACTATATTAATAAGCCATAATAATGCCTAAACCACCAGAATCAAATAGTTCCAATGAATCCTGTATAGGAAGTTCACATTCATAAGTTAAATGGAAAACAAATACATACAGTGAATATAGGTCAGCATTTGAACTTTGGAGTCAAGTAGACCCCACGTGATTCACTTCTCTTTCATCTATGAAGTATGTGACCTTAGGCAAGTTACTGAATTATTTCAGCTTCAGTTTCTTGATTTGTTAAATCGTAATTAGAAAAGTAGCAGCTTAAGTGAAATAAGCCAGGCAAAGACAATATTTCATGATTAACACTTATATGTGGAATCAAACAAACAAAAAGTCAAAACTCTTGGAAACAGAGCATGGAAAAGTGGTTACCAGGGGCTGGGTGGGGGCGGTGGGAGTAGTAGGGAGGACTAGTGTACAGGGGAAATACGGAGAGGTTGGTAAGAGGATACAAACTTTCAGTTTATATGATGAATAAGGTCTCAGCATCTAACATAAAATAGGGTGACTATAATTGCTAATACTGTACTGTGTAATTGAAAAAGAAAAAGTGGCAGCTAAGTAGGACAGGTGGGAAGATGAAATGAGAGAACACCTATCAAGGGTAGCATGTTGCTAAGAGTTAGACTCATTAAGTATAAAATGGTACTCTATTATAAGGTCTGTCCCAATTCTTAATTGTATAGAATCAGTTCTTTTAGATTTGAAACCCAAAAGTAAAAAAAAAAAAACAAAAAAAAAAAAAAAAAACCAAAAAAAAAAAGTAAAAGTATAAGAACAGGGGTTTTTTTTGTTTGTTTTTTGTTTTTTTTGTTTTGTTTTGTTTTTCCTGAAGCGTGTTTATTTTTACCGAAGTTTTGGCTAATAGCAAAGGTTTAACAATCCAAATATATCTCTAAATTATACAAATGTTGAGCTGCGTAGAGAGCTAAGCTGAGCGGATGTGGGGTGCTTCTCCCCCCAAACCCTGTGCAAAAATCACTTACCAAATGCTTTCTCATTTGGACCCAGACTCCAATTCCAGAGTCTTGAAGCTAGATCTCCTAGGCAGAGCAGTACTAAAGCAGTAAGAAAGCATTTCAATTTGGATCACTTACTTGTATGTGGAAATGGGGAATGGACTGTCAGACTAGACTTCTGTCCAGCCTGCCTTCATTTCAGTCCTTTCTCAGTGTTATTCCAGGTTTGGACTGTGCTGGAAAGACACCTGTATTATTATTATTTTTAAAGATTTTGTTTATTTATTTGACAGAGATCACAAGCAGGCAGAGAGAGGGGAACCAGGCTCCTCGCCAAGCAGAGAGCCTGATGTGGGACTCAATCCCAGGACCCTGAGATCATGACCCCAGCCGAAGGCAGAGGCCCAACCCACTGAGCCACCCAGGTGGCCCAAGACACCTGTATTATATAGGCTGCAGTTCAATGAATTTGTAAATACTGTACCTACCAAAGGATTTAACACTGAAAAAATTAAGGTAACCTTGGGAAATTCTAGAACAGTCACTTTTCACTTCTGGGAGGCAGGTGGCCAGGAGAAATTAGGGCCACTGTGGAAGTCATATACCAGATGCATGGACGGCATTGTGTTTGTTGTAGACCCTGTTGATGTTGAAAGAATGGGAGAAGCCACAACTGAACTTCATAAAATAACCAGGGTATCAAAAAATCAGAGAGTCCCCATACTTGGAGCTGCTAACAAACAAGACCTGAGGAATTCACTGTCTCTGTTGGAAATTGAGAAATTCTATGGGTGAATTGAGCTCATCAACTCCCTGGCATTTGCAGCTCACCTGTGCAATCATAGGAGATGGACTAAAGGAAGGATTTGAGAAATGACATGATATGATAATTAAAAGAAGGAAAATGTTGCAGCAACAGAAAAAGAAGAGATGAATTGTGATCCCTTTCATATCTGTGTGGAATAGGTTTTCTCTGGTTTGATGTTGACAAATGCAAGAGTGTCTGCAGCCTGGTTTGCCTGCCTGCCCTCCTGGATGCTGAGAAAGCCTTGTTTTTTTGAACAATCAGATGCTCAACTCTTTTGCCTTGTGGAAGATGAGTAAATGTGGTGCTTCTTAAAATGGTCTCTGCTCCCTACCCAACAAAACCTACCATTCTAGGCAGCCAAGCATGGATACTAAATTGACCAGAAAACAGTCATGGAAATTGGACCTGAAGTTAGTGAAATAAGATTTTGAAGAGTGAAAATAAATAAATAAATTATACAAATGTTAGAGGTTTATATTTTGCCAAGGAAATATCCCTACAAAGATATTTTGGAACCAAACCAAACCAAAAAAAAAAAACCCCAAAACCTGAGAAATACACCAACCTGTGAAATTCATGACAAAGATAATCTGTGTTTTGTTTTATTTAATTTCAAAACTTAAAAAAGTTTTAAAAATATATCAGTATATGGATATAAAAAAAAATGAAAGCATCCAAATATACCTATCAAAAGTGATTTAGAATATCCAGCTTTCTAAAATACCAGTATCAGAAGGTCACTGTACATTTTGTTTTTTGGCACTATTATCATTGGAAGGGACACACAGAAAAGGCTGAACTGTGTCTTGTTCCCCTTCCCTGGTTCAAACCACTGCCTCACATTCTCTACTTCAACATATAGAATTAAGTGCCCTGCTCAGTGCAGAAGGGAAGAAGAATTGGAGCTGTTAACGCTTAAATTTCACTTTGCTAGAAATGTATTATAAATAACTAATCTGAGGCAACAATATATCTTTAATTGCTTGACAAGTCAATTAACTCAGATTCAGCTATTAAACATTTCTGATCATTTAACCTAGGAGGGAGTTCTAACTACCAGACATAGGGTTACAGAGAAAGCGCTTCAGGTTTACAAACAAACAATTCTCAAACATTCTAAGTGCTTTAAAAGCAAGTAATACCAACCAAAACACTGATGTCTTAATGATAAGCCTCTCATTTTTTATTATAGAATTTCAGACCCTAGTGGCAAATTACCATAGTCTGTGCTACATTCATCCTTCAAAGGAGGTTGAGTTAAGGTCCACGAGAACTAGAGAGTGAGGAGCTTCTGCAAGAATTTGGAGGAGGAATAAAGATGTGGCTGTAGGTCACAGATACTTGTGCTCCTTCTTCAAAACGCACGGACATTCCGAGGGCATGAGTTCAAACAGGCCATTTTACCCTTGAGCTCTGGTGTTTTTGATCCTGGTATGAATAGTTAACTCTCCTTCTGGTCACTACTTTATTCACTTAAAGGGCGATCATGGGGAAAAAAGTGAAAAATGACTGGCCCATGTGACTCAATAGTCCAAGACTGACTTCAGACATAGCCGGATCCAGGTCCCCAAACCCTGCCTGTCTGTGGCTTCTGATTTTACCTATGTTGCTTTCACTCTAAGGTTGATTCTTAAGTGGTGTCTGGATAAGCCACCAACAGGTCCAGTCCTTTGTCTGTAACATTAGAAACTCTCACTAAAAAATAAGTATCTCAGGGCATCTGGGTGGCTCAGTGGGTTAAGCCTCTGCCTTCAGCTCAGGTCATGATCTCAGGGTCCTGGGATTGAGTCCCACATCGGGCTCTCTGCTCCACAGGGAGCCTGCTTCCTCCTCTCTATCTCTGCCTGCCTCTCTGCCCACTTGTGATCTCTGTCAAATAAATAAAATCTTTAAAAAAAAAAAAGTCTCTCTTTTTCTCTGGGCCCAGCAATGCTGACGTTTACTGGCTTTGATCGGCTCAGCTGATCATGTATTCATCCTTGAAGCAATCACTAAATTTGGGGAGATGCTGCACTCTCAAAGGCCAGGATTTGGTGATGTGCCCACCCCTGGAGTCACGAAGTGAGGTCGATGCCACCTGAACGCGGGCTGAGAGTACGAGGGTGGTTGCTCAAAGGCACATGTTGGTGCTGACACCAAAATGACAATGACAGACAAAATGAAAATGAAAAACAATGAATATTCAAGAATGTTCCAAGGAGGGCACCTGGGTGGCTCAGTTGGTTAAGCAACTGCCTTCAGCTCAGGTCATGATCCTGGAGTTCCAGGACGGAGTCCCACATCAAGCTCCCTGCTGAGCAGGGATCTGCTTCTCCTGCTGACCCTCTCTCCACTCATGCTCTCTCTTTCTCTCAAATAAATAAATACAATTTAAAAAAAAAATGTTCCAAGGAGGAGCTAAATGGATTTGATAATATGGATAGTAGAAAGGAGTGAAAATGATTGAGTTAACCTATTCACGGACTCACTTAAAGCCAGAGATATAGAAAAAGAAAAAAAAAAATCTAATGAAGGAAATCACACTCTGATTTAGAGCCAGGATCTTTCTGGGAAACAATTTGGAATAGAGACTAACTGGGTTATTGTATTAACCAGGGTTCTCCAGAGAAATGAAAGAAGGTGTAGGTGTATAGATTCAAAGAGACAGGGAGAGACACACAGAAAGGCACACACAGATTTTTTAGGGAATTGGTTCGCAGGATTGTGGGGCTGGCAAGTCCAAAATGTGTAAGGAAGAGTTGACGATGCAGCTTGAGTCTGAAGGCAGTCCAGAGGCAGAACTCGTTCTTCTTTGGAGTTCATCAATCTTTTTAAAACTTTCTATTGGTTGGATGATGCCCCCTCCCATTACGGAAGGTGATCTGCTTAACTAAAAGTCGGATGTGTATGTTAATCAGATCTAAATACCTTCATAGCAAATCTAGAGTGATGCTTGATGAAAAACTGGATACCACGTCTACCTGAGGTGCCACAGAAAATCAACCATCCCAGTCACCCACCTTGAATTCTGACGGATCTCCACACTGAGCCAGAAGGGAGTTGGCCTCCCAATGCTGAAGTCAAACCCCAGGCCAATTAAACCAGATATCTGGGAGTGAGGCCCAGATAAAGGTATTTTTTTGATGTTCCACAGGTTACTCCTACGTGCATCCAAGGCTGAGAATCACCCTTGTAGAGCAGTGGTTCTTCAAGCTTGGTTTCCAGACTAGCCATTTCAACCTCACCTACAAACCTTATCTACAAATGATAGAAATGCAAATTGTCCCTACTCCAGACCTACTAAAGCAGAAACTGGGTTCAACCCTAGCCCTGCAGACGGTGGTTTAACAAGCCCTTCAGGTGATTCTGATGGTTGCACAAATTCGAGAAACACCGGACTAGAGTTCTCCAGTGACACAATGCTAACACATGCAGGAGTGTAACACTACACCTCCACTCTCACGTCTCTTAATCAGAAGAGTAGGGGTCGGGGCACCTGGGTGGCTCAGTGGGTTAAAGCCTCTGCCTTCGGCTCAGGTCATGATCCCAAGGTCCTGGGATCAAGCCTCACATCAGGCTCTCTGCCCAGCGGGGAGCCTGCTTCCTTTCCTCTCTCTCTGCCTGTCTTTCTGCCTACTTGTGATCTGTCAAATAAATAAGTAAAATCTTAAAAAAAAAAAAAAAAAAAAAAAAAAAGAAGAGTAAGGGTCTGTTAGTAAGCCTCCTCGAGTGAAAGAACTCATTAAGGTTTTCTTAATTGAGTGTTTGTTCCAAGGATACATAATGAAAATTATGGAATCTTGACTTTGTGGCTAGGTTTCACCAAGCGGGTATTTACAAAATACAACAGACGTATGAATCTGACAGCAGCTCTGACAGCTTCCAGAGCTATTGCCTCCCAAATGTAGGTCTAGAACCCTAGCATGCCTTAGCAATTCTGTCCTTTCGTCTCCCCTTGTACAAACCGCTGTATTCTTTCTCCTCTATCTTGTCTAAAATTTTGAGAGCATCTGATTGGTTCAAACTCTTTCATCACTTAGTGATGTTGTTCCCTTAACTTGTAAGTTTTGCTGGCCAAACTGGCTTCCCTTGGGTCAGGTCTCTTACCAAGGTCAACCAGTTGGGACCGGGGAAAACAAAATGCAGAGTAAGAATCTCTTAGGGCCATTTCCCTTCCTAAAGGTCTGAGGGCCCTAACATGGGCTGTGGGTATGTCACACATTGGGAAGGTTGGTCTGTTAGGTATGTTTAGCTGTTCTCTGACCCTTAAATCTATGTGAAGTTCTTTGATACAAAAAGACATCAAGGACAAATTAAGCATTTATTCAACTCTAACTTTCGGGGATGAGTTGGAAACTTTTACTGAAAAGCTTTGGGAATGTTTCCCTTTCAGTATTTGCTATAGGTAAGTCTTGTGGCCAAATTTAGAAAAGCCATAAGCTATATATTATGGAAAATCATCTTATCTGCATGCACCAGATTGTAGGGCCCATATTTTATGCAGAAGGGCTCTTTGCACAGTCCCCTTCACTAAGTCATAAATGACGAAAGCATGTTGGTAATTTTACCAAAAAGGTAAAAAAAAAAAAACGAAAACAGAAACAAAACCCAAAAAAACCCACCTCAAGTAATCAAGTTTTCTCCAGATGATCAGACTGGCCCTCCAGGTTTTCTTTTAATAACTGATCTAGGGGCATTTGGGTGGCCCAGTAGGTTAAGCATCAAACTATTGGTTTCAGCTCAGGTCATATCTTAGAGTCATGAGATGGAGCCCTGTGTCAGGCTCCTTGCTCAGTGCTCTGCTTGAGAATCCGTCTCTCCCTCTCCCTCTGCCCCTCCCCCTGCTGGTGGGAGTACTTGCACGGTGCTCTTTCTCTAATTAAGTAAATAAATAAAATCTTAATGACTGGTCTGATTTCACTATACTAAGCTGAACTGAAAAACGGGAAAGTTCAGTCCAAATCAAAAGGTTAACTAACCTCTGGGAAAGCATGAGTTTGTTACTTAAAAACCCTTAATGATGCCAGAATTCACTGAACATTCCCGAATCGTTTTACCTCTCAACGCCAAGATTAAATCTGTACTTCACCCAAAACCTTGCAGAACTCACTCACATGGTACCAGTATTGCCACCATTACTTGATCTTATGCTACCAACTAACCGATTCAATTAAACAAACAAACAAACACACACAAAAAAACTAAATACTACTTTGAAGTCTAAATCACAAACTTGGGCTCCCAAAATATAATTAAAACCAAAATTTAATGTGTATTTCTCAAGTTGTTTAATGTGACTGATTCGTTGTTGGTAACAAAGAGATACTTACAGAGACAGTATTTACCTGCTGAATCGTTTCCTTTTATTGGCTGTATTCTTCCATCCTGGTTTTAGAGAAGTTCTCTTGAAAGGACAAAAATTCTGCAACTCTGACCCGGGTCTAGTTTTCATATTATTTTATTAAAGAAGTGTGCCCTCGCCTCAAAATGTGCCTCTGAACAAAGAACTAAGTAAAAGAAGGATCATCCAGAGTGTTTACAATGAAAATCATGCATTATCTAACAAACTTGGGAGTACTGGAGGGTTTTGGACATTCTGAAAGTATTTGTAAGCATTTTACTTTTGATAAGGTCATTTATCTCAAAACCATAGCTGAAGATTATGGCAACTCTTTAATAAAACAGATGTTTGCTTACAGTGATATGAAATGAGAAAACTGAAGTTTTAAAATCATTAAGTGTCTCACAAAGAAATTTTTCCCTCATGGCTTTAAGGGGAAAAAAATTAATACACTTAGTTTAAGTGCCATTGATAGGGCTGTGATTAAATACTTTCAAACTGCACTTGAAGATGCAGTATTACTAACTCAACTGAGTTAATAACATTTTATCTGGTAAATCTCCTTCATCTTCTGGAATTTAAATTATCTTGGTAAAAGTAGTCAACCCTCACAACTATGCCATTACAAATAATCTATAAATTGGGGGTATAAATTCTATAGGAATTTATTATGCCTTTCAAACTAAACGTTCAATGGAGTGTTTGATTATTTCTAAGTAGATAAAAGCGTTATTTTCCCCAAGTCTCTCAACTTTATAAAAATAAGTGAAATCCAGAAGTGCCCGTGCATATTTTCATATCCTCATTTATACTCCTAAGAAAAGAAACCTGGCTGAGTCCTGCTGGGTGAGACCTAAGAATGTTACAAAGAGAAACCTTTCTACTTCCAGGGTTCTTTAAAATATCCCACTTCAATGTAATTACCAGTGTTCACAGTTTAATTTAGAAGTAAAGAGATGAAGCATTAAGTAGCAGCAGCCGAGTTTACTTACCAGATACCAGCAGATGTCAGCAAAAACCTTAAGGCAGTGCCACAAGGCGTCGGCCAAGGACCTTAAGCTATTTCTTTCAGGGTACCCGCAATGTAAACAGAAAATCTCCAGTTACCTGCACAGTCCTTTTAAGACCCCCCCAAACACATTGTTCCCTGGCCCAGGATGGGTGGGGAGGAGAGGCCACAGTGGATCCATCTGCCTTTTCAGCACAGCAACAGCTCTTTCAAAGAACGGAGCTGCCCAGATTTTGTCCAATGAAACTCACCTACGACGCGTTATGTAACAAACATACACTTCAGACAGCCATTCCCGTTAGAAAAAACAAACTTTTTGTGTGTTTGTTTACAGAACATTCGTATTACCTGGGCTCTGCAATATGTGTTTAGGGGTTAGGAACATGGAATATTCGAGAGGACATTAATGCATTTTTCTGGAGAATGTTCTGTCAGGTGGTAGAACAGCTTGTTATAAAGTAGATGTAACATTTTAAAAATAGAAGAATCTCAAGTGTAATATTTCTTTTTTTTTTTCCCCCAAAGATTTTATTTATTTCTTTGACAGAGAGAGATACAGTAAGACAGGGAACACAAGCAGGGGGACTGGGAGAGAAGAAGTAGGCTTCCTGCTAAGCAGGGACCCTGTTGCAGGGCTCAATCCCAGGACTCCAGGATCATGACCTGAGCCAAAGGCAGATACTTAATGACTTGAACCACCCAGATGCCCCTCAAGTATAATATTTCAAAGATAACTATTTTCTTATACTTGTAAAAGAAACAGGAATAGAATCACATGGGATGCCATTTACTTCAAATATATACATGCATTTTTACTTTAATGTTTGTGGCCAATACTGTGTAAGACTAATCTTTATGGTCTTATATTAACTTCTCCAGCAGGATCTATATACAGCAGAAGTGTTTGTATCACTTTATTTCTGCTTGTTAGACTAATAGTATCCAAAAATAATTTAGCCACCTGGAACTATACTTAGGCAAAATATAAAAAGAATCTAGACGATTTAATTGTATTCTGCATGTCTGTAATTCTGTATTAAAAAATAGTAAGTTAACTCATGATGTAATTTTCCCAAAACACAGCTTTTATTATAGCCTACCCTAAATTAGACATACCTCTCTCTGTAAACATTGTGCATGCTCATGAAAAGTCCGGTTTCCTAAATAGGTATAATGAACAAATAAAAGCAAAACTGTTCAAGAAATTTACCCTTGAAACTTAAAGTTAACTATTACCATCTTTGAAAAGTAATGCAGAAATGTTCCACTAAGGAAAGCTGAAATAGAAACAATTTGAATTTTACTTTTTTTTTTTTTAAAGATTTTATTTATTTGACAGACAGAGATCACAAGTAGGCAGAGAAGCAGACAGAGAGAGGTGGAAGCAGGCTCCCTGCAGAGCACAGAGCCCGATGTGGGGCTCGATCCCAGGACACTAGGACCATGACCTGAGCCGAAGGCAGAGGCTTTAACCCACTAAGCCA